>NC_060188.1:90841429-91141429 GCF_021184085.1 Oncorhynchus gorbuscha | reverse complement strand
TTTGCCAAAGAGGTAATCATTAAAATAATAGCCAACATTACATAGTTTTGTGATGAATAAGCCATCTGATTCAATGGAGTTCAATGTGTCTTTGTACCCATAACGTAATTTAAAGTATGCCAAAGTTATTTCCCATATCATTGATATTGGCTTCATAACAGTTTCTTATTGTTGTTAAGTGGACGGCAGGGTAACCTAGTGGTTAGAGCGTTGGACTAGTAACCGGAAGGTTGCAAGTTCAAACCCCCGAGCTGACAAGGCCAGACTTAGCCAGGCCCCCCCCTCTCCAACATCTTTCAACCATACCATTTTTCAATTCCTCATCAATCCATGGAGCCAGTTTTAAAAGTTAGTTTAACAGTTGCATGTTTATCAATAATTGGAAGAAGCCATTTCATAAATTCATTAAAGGCGCAGCGTCTGGATGTTCCTTATTAAAATCACATCAGACCAACACATTTTTTTTACATCATTCACATAGTGTTAGATCATAAAAAAGTTTTTGCTGTGACTATTTTAGGCCCAGCTTTAGGAACTTTGGTTGTCCTAGATATAGTCACTATATTGTCATCATTACATCAAATGTGTGTGTATACAGCTTTAGAAGAGAGTTGTTACAGTATTAGTAAAAATGTGATCAATGCATGTGGACGATCTTGTTCCTGTAGTGTTTGTAAACACCCTGGTAGGTTGATTAATAACCTGACACTGGTTAGTGAAGATTCCTCTTGAACAGACAGCTTGATGAAAGACAGCCAATATTCAGGTCCAAAAGAAAGTACACCTCGTGTTTACACCATCGGGCATTTCACACACATTATTTAGATACTGACTGTTGGCACTTGGTGGCCTATAGCAACAACCCCAAAATAATAGGCTTTAGATGAGGCAGGTGAAAACCACAACACTTCAATAACACTTGACATGAGATTTTCTCTAAGCGTTACTGGGATATGGCTCTGAATATATATAGCAACACCTCCCCCATAAGCATTCCTGTTACTACTGCTGTATCAAATTAATGATCTAAGAGAGTCTCAGAAACGACTAATATATGTATGCTATCAGATGTTAGCAAGTTATTGATTTCATGAACCTTATTTCTAAGGTTACATATTAATATGGGCTATTTTCAGCCCTTTCTTGGGTAGCTTCTCTAAGATAGACATAATATGGAAAAGAGCAAACAAAGCTAAATATACATTTAGTCCATTAATCATGTGTGTGTGTGTGTGTGTGTGTGTGTGTGTGTGTGTGTGTGTGTGTGTGTGTGTGTGTGTGTGTGTGTGTGTGTGTGTGTGTGTGTGTGTGTGTGTGTGTGTGTGTGTGTGTGTGTGTGTGTGTGTGTGTGTGTGTGTGTGTGTGTGTGCTGCAGCGTTGAAGCTACATTACCCATAGGCTTGGCTCTCTCATTCCTTCCAGGCTCCTGGGAGGGAGGGTGGACAATGAGCCGGTCATATCAGATGTAAGCAATGTCCCCACACGCTCTGGCAGCTTTCATGGCTGGGATAGTTATTTTCTCTTCTGGCCCACAGCTTCAGGGTAATCCTCGTTGCGGAAGATGTACACTCCTTTCAAGTTCTTGGCTCTTTCCAGAACCGCTACCTTGTCCTTGAACCTCAGGAACTTGGCGACTATCGGCCTGGGCCTGTCACCTGAGCCGGTGGTGGGTTTTCCAGTCCTATGGGCACACTCCAACTCAGATCTTCCTGTGATATATCTTCAGTTTCTCCGAGACAATTTCCCTCATTTTGTCCAGACTCCATCCAATCTGGCGTAAACTAACCATTTAGCTTTCTAGCTAACTAGCTAGTAAATTAGGTATACTAATCTATAAATTAGGGCCTAATAAAAAAAGGTATTTAAATGGACTAATTTCCTTTTATGAATTGTAACTCAGTAAAATCATTGAAGTTTGTTCTTCAGTATAGATAATGTATGGAAAAACTGTCTACAATGTACATATGAAGTGGGTAAAACAGTATGTAAACATTATTCAAGTGACCAGTGTTCAATGACTATGTATATAGGGCAGCAGTCTCTGAAGGGACAGTGTCTAAGGTTCTAGGCAGGGTACCAAGGCCAGCTAATGATGACTAACAGGCTGATGGCCTGGAGATAAACAGCTTCTTTCAGTCTCTCGTTCCCAGATTTGATGCACCTGTACTGACTCTGCCTTCTAGATGGTAGCAGGGTGAACAGGCCATGGCTCAGGTGGCTGAGTTCCTTGATCTTCTTGGCCTTCTTGTGACACCGGGTGCTGTAGAGCTACTGGAGGGCAGACAGTGTTGCAGGCGGTGCAGAATGCTCTCATTTGGTGCATCTGCAGAAGTTTGTGAGGGTCTTATGGGTCAAGCCAAATCTCTTCAGCCTCTTGAAGGGGGGGGGCAGTCGTTTTGACAATATCGCAATATAATTGTTGCGCTAGTTGGCTGCAGCTCAACCGAAATACCAGTATTTTTCCTTCATAGCTTATTCTCCATCTTGTTTTTAAATAGGGAGCAGAAAAAATGTCTGCGCTAGTATTTCCATGACTGATCAAAACTTGTTTTCTCATGTCTCCATCTTGTCCCTCTGCAGCAGACATATGGTGAGCAATGTTTGGAACATCGAATTACAATATATAGAGTCATAACACACATTGTATCAGCACCGAAGTATCATGATAATATGGTATCACGAGGTCCCTGGCAGTCCTACAGAGTGTGCCTCGAAATGTCAAATTAGTCTTATTTTTTAAAACTCCGTAGCCAAGATTAATCATATTTACTGCCAACACGACACACCCTTCTTTCCAAACCCCATACTACTGTAGAGTAGGCCACCAGACTACTGCTCAACCACATTCCAACACACACACACCACACACACCACACACACACACACACACACACACACACACACACACACACACACACACACACACACACACACACACACACACAACGCTGGGGATCTAGGATGGGGTACAATGGCATGGACTGTTTCCAAACAGGAACCAGGACTGGATCACAACAAACAATCGCCATAGCAACACCACCTCACTGCATTCAATATGTGTACCAGACAGGCAGTATAGTTCTAGCTACTTTGAGTATTGCAGTTCTAGGTGAGGAGACTTAGGCTGTGTTTACATAGGCAGCCCAATTATAGACAAAAGATCTGATTGGTTAAAAGACCAAATAGTAGAAAAACATCAGAAATATACAACTGTGTGATAAAAATCCAGGAATCTGTTTGGCCTACCTTGAGTTTGGCCAGTGGCTACAGAGAAGCCTCCTCAACAACCATGTATTACTACTGACTGTGATTGTCTCACTGCGTGTTAACAAGCACCAGACTGCCGGGCACGATGACAGTGTGCGCGTGTGGGCGTTTTGCTGAAGTGCAAAGCCACACAAAACACACACCCATTTCTCAGAGCGCCTTTTACTTCAGCCTCGTCACTGACCCCAAAAGAAGACGTTCCTGACTGTCCCCACTACTAAGCATACGTCATTATGTCCAACATGTGTGCTACAGATCCAACGCATTACTATGTTTAGTCTCGGCTTCACTTCTGTTTATCCGTACTTTATTTAAAACATTTGCTGAGCGTATTGAAGACTGTTCACAAGCGAGCATTTCTTTAGTTTTAGTTCCTAGGTCTATGTGGAAACTTATTGAACCAAACAGTTTCTCTCCGTACCTTCAGCCCCACTCAAAATGTTCCCAGGTGTCTCAGAGTCTGAGTTGCCCAGGCAAACAAACAGAGAGAGAGAGAGAGAGAGATTATTGTGCTAAATTCCATTGTTAAATCTCAGAAGCATTACACTACTGTATGACTGAGGCAAGGCTTAGACAGCAGAGTAGAGCACAATGCTTCAAGTAGCCGGAGAGGGAGAGAGCAGGCAGCTTCCAAGCTCGATAACCAATGGAACCCGGGACACACAAAAAAAAACACCTGTACATCACTCACTCTCCAGGACATTCACTATGGATTCAAATCAATGAAACATCAGGACTGCATGAGTTCAGTAGGACACAACATTGTGGAATGTTCAGATAGAAATATATCATCTAGAACAGATGTGCCTCTCTGACAATGACTAGGAGAGTTCTGACCCCGTCAGCTCTATTCGTGTTCAGTTTGTAGAGTGAGGGGTGAGTTGAAGGTTCGGGGTTATGAGTCACTACACAGCTATCCTCTGCTGGATTAGCGCCCGCAATGGATGGAAACGGCAGCCTGCCAAATCAGCACTGCTGGGTTAGCGTCCACGTGTACCAGGGCCAGGCGAGGCAGGGGTCCCCAACAATGAGCAGAGCTGCTGCAGGTGCAGCTTGGGCTGTGGGTAGGGAGGGTGAGAGGGGGGGGAATTGGCCACATTCCACATAAGAGAGACTGTTAATATATTTGGATTGTGGACAAGCCTTGGAATGGCTGGATTAATAAAACTAATGACGTGTGCCGCTCTGCTCTCAGGAGACGTCCTCACTGGGTGGAGAGAAAGTTGGAGAATAATCTTGGCTCAAAACAGTATCGTCAACAAGCTCAGCTCTTCCAGGGTTTATGCATAGAAAAGTCTTGGAAGGGCAACATAAAAAATAATAATAGTCGTCAGGGAGAATCTAAAATGTAAAAAATAATGTCATGGTATGATTGGTTTTGTTATAATGTTTGAGTCACTCAGAATAAGAATACGGCATAAAGCATAGCAACATTTGTAAAATAGCAGGAAACTAGGTTTAAAACAGTAAAGATTTCTCTCCGCCCCATGGCAAAATGTGTAAAATAGCAGGAAACTAGGTTTAAAACAGTAAAGATTTCTCTCCGCCCCATGGCAAAAATACAACTGTGTGATAAAAAGACCATGGTGCTTGCCTACGGAGCTGTGAAGAGAACGGCACCTCAGTACCTCATGCTCTGATCAGGCCCTACACCCAAACAAGGGCACTGCGTTCATCCACCTCTGGCCTGCTCGCCTCCCTACCACTGAGGAAGTACAGCTCCCGCTCAGCCCAGTCAAAACTGTTCGCTGCTCTGGCCCCCCAATGGTGGAACAAACTCCCTCACGACGCCAGGACAGCGGAGTCAATCACCACCTTCCGGAGACACCTGAAACCCCACCTCTTTAAGGAATACCTAGGATAGGATAAGTATTCCCTCTCACCCCCCCCCTTTAAGATTTAGATGCACTTGTAAAGTGACTGTTCCACTGGATGTCATAAGGTGAATGCACCAATTTGTAAGTCGCTCTGGATAAGAGCGTCTGCTAAATGACTTAAATGTAATGTAATGTAAAATGTGTAAAATAGCAGGAAACTAGGTTTAAAACAGTAAAGATTTCTCTCCGCCCCATGGCAAAATGTGAAGAACCACTTTAAAACAGTTAAATGTTCTCTGCTACAGAGGGGCAATAAAATATTAGATCGGAGACCACGCCATTGGTCACACCCTCGCCCCACCTAAGCCCCATTTTGATCCAGAAAAAACCCTGTGAAAACAACTTGAGGGAGAATTCTCTAGTCGGATTTGAGGCTTTCAGAGACATTATAAATCTGATCTGCAAGTATGATGAGGGCCGTGAGGTGATTAGTGGGGGGAATTAATTCATTGCATAGTGAATTTGTTATGCCTACAAAAACATACAGTACCCGATTAGTCAAGTTGACTCAAGCAGGGTTGTAACAATTCACAGAAACTTTTGAATCGGGGGTTGATTCATACAAGTGAAATCGGTCCAAATCTAGCCTGCATAGCTCCGAAAATGGATTCAAACGTTACAAAATCTATTGATTACATTATTCTTTCTACCCTCCAAAAATACATAATCTTTTGTGACAATTGATGAGTCTTCTTCATTGAGTGACAACCCATGTCATTTCCTTGGTTACCGCCATCTATCCCCTGTTGAAAATTCTGTTTTACTGGAATAAAAGCTATGGGAGGCAAGTCATCTGGCTATACCTGCTGAAAGGGGCTGATAATACATTTTATGTTGATTGTTTAATTTCACCATCAGCAATCGCTTTGGAAGTGTTTCTTTAAAAAAATCAGTGTATATGTTAATTTCTAGAGAGGAAATGATCAACTAAACGCTGTATAACGAGGAATCTCTTTTGCGAGGCGCACTGCATGGACGAATCGATTAGAGGATCACTCCATAAAAACTTCCAAACGCTCAAAACCATTCGATTGTGCTATATACAGTGCATTCGGAAAGTATTCAGACTCCGACTTCTCTACATTTTGTTAAAATGTTTTAATATAAAAATTCCCATAATGACAGAGAAAACAGTTTAGAAATTTTTGCAAATGTATTCAAAATAAAAACAGAAATACCTTATTTACATAAGTATTCAAACCATTTGCTATGAGACGATGCATCCCGTTTCCATTGACCATCCTAGAGATGTTTTTACAACTTAATTAATTGGAGTCCACCTGTGGTAAATTCAATTGATTGGACATGATTTGGAAAGCCACACCTGTCTATATAAAGTCCCACAGTTGATAGTGCATGTCAGAGCAAAAAGCAAGTAATGAGATCGAAGGAATTGTCCGTAGAGCTCTGAGACAGCAATTGTGTCGAGGCACAGATCTGGGGAAGGGTACCAAAAAATGTCTGAAGCATTGAAGGTCAACACAGTGACCTCCATCATTCTTAAATGGAAGAAGTTTAGAACAACAAAGAACTAGAGCTGGCCGCCTAGCCAAACTGAGCAATCGGGGGAGAAGGGCCTTGGTCAGTGAGGTGAACAAGAACCCGATGCTCACTTTGACAGAGCTCCATAGTTCCTCTGTGGAGATGGGAGAATCTTCCAGAAGGACAACCATCTCTGCAGCACTACACCAAGCAGGCCTTTATGGTAGATTGGCAGATTGAAGCCACATGACAGCCCGCTTGGAGTTTGTCAAAAAGCATGGCTTGGCCTGAATGCCAAGCGTCACATCTGGAGGAAACCTGGCACCATCCCTACGGTGAAGCATGGTGGTGGCAGCATCATGCTGTGGGGATGTTTTCAGCAGCAGGGACTGGGAAACTAGTCAGGATCGAGGGAAAGATGAATAGAGCAAAGTACAAAGAGATCCTTGATGAAAACCTGGTCCAGAGCGCTCAGGACCTCAGACTGGGCTGAAGGTTCACCTTCTAAACAGGACAACGACCCTAAGTACACAGCCAAGACAACGCAGGAGTGGCTTCGGGGCAAGTCTCTGAATGTCCTTGAGCGGTCAAGCAAGAGCTCAGACTTGAACCAGATCGACCATCTCTGGAGAAATCTGATCACTCCCCATCCAACCTGACAGAGCTTGAGACGATCTGCAAAGAATAGGAGAAACTCTCCAAATACAGGTGTGCCAAGCTTTTAGCATCCTACAGAAGACTCGAGGCTGTAATCGCTATCGCTGCCCCCCCCCCCCCCCCCAGCTACATTGCCCCACCCCTTAATCTGACAGTGGGGTGGTAGATGTCTAGTATCCTTATAGCGCAAATCAGGTGCCAACATAGTACACACCATAGACATGCCATAGTCATACATCACATACACATATCCACCCAACCCAAAGAGATCCAGCTCAGACTCCCAGCTCGAGCCCAATCAGCAGCAGATCCATTTAGAATGGAACATGAAGGTTTATGCAACAAATGTCAGTGCGTCGAATCGTATCAAACTGATTTATTCCCTAATCAAAACGCATCGTTCCTGCATTGTATTAGTGCCCATGTACAGAGCCTTCAGGAAGTATTCACACCCCTTGACTTTTTCCACATTTGGTTGTGTCTGAATTTAAAATTGAGATTTTTGGTCACTGGCCCACACACACACACACAATATCCACATAATGTCAAAGTGGAATTATGTTGTGTTTTTTGTATAAATACAACAAAAATTAAAAAGCTCAGTCAGTACGTATCCAACTAATTTGTTCAGGAGTAAAACTCTGTGTGCAGTAAGTGTTGAACATTATTTTTTAATGACTGCCTCATCTCTGTACCCCACACATACAATTATCTGTAAGGTCCCTCAGTCAAGCAGTTAATTTCAAACACAGATTCAACCACAAAGACCAGGGAGGGACTTCAATAACTCGCAAAAAAACGGCACCTATTGGTAGATGGGTCATTTTTTTTTAACTAAAATAAAAACTTGCCAAATATCCCTTTGAGCATGGTAAAGTTATTAATTACACTTTGGATGGTGTATCAATACACAGTCACTACAAAGATAATGGCGTCCTTCCAAACTCAGTCACCGGAGAGGAAGGATTTCAGCATGAGGCCAATGGTGTCTTTAAAACAGTTACTGAGTTTAAAGGCTGTTATAGGAGAAAACAGATCAACATAGTTTACTCCACAAGACTAACCTAATTGACAAAGAACAAAGCCTGTATAGATTTTTTTTTTATACAACTATTACAAAACATGCATCATGTTTGCAACAAGGTACTAAAGTAATACTGCAACGTTTTTGGCATAGCAATTCATTTTTTAAATGTTTGGGGCAAATCCAATACAACACATTACTGAGTACCACTCTCTATATTTTCAAGTAGCGGCTGCATTATGTAATTGTTAAGGACTGAAGCAGGTTTATCAAGATAATAAAAGGGAATTGAGCTCAGCTCAGGAAAAATCCTAGAGGAAAAACCTGGGTCAGTCTGCTTTCCACCCAACACCGGGAGATTAATTCAACTTCCAGCAGGACAATAACCTAAAACTAGAGGTCGACCTACATGGCCGAATTCAAGTTTTGATAACAAATCGGTAAATTGGCATTTTTGGACGACGAATATGGCCGATTACATTGCATTCCATGAGGAAACTACGTGGCAGGCTGACCACCTGTTACGCAAGTACAGCAAGGAGCCAATGTAAGTTGCTAGCTAGCAGTAAACTTATAAAAAACAAATCGATCTTCACATAATCACTAGTTAACTAGCTTGCCCTGCGTTGTATATAATCAATGCAGTGCCTGTTAATTTATCATCAAATCACAGCCTACTTTGCCAAACGGGTGATGATTTAACAAAGGCGCATTTGAAAAAAGCACAATCGTTGCACGAATGTACCTAACCATAAACATCAATGCCTTTCTTAAAATCAATACACAGAAGTAAATATTTTTAAACCTGCATATTTAGTTCAAACAAATTCATGTTAGCAGGCAATATTAACTAGGGAAATTGTGTCACTTCTCTTGCGTTCATTGCACGCAGTTTGGGCAGCCTGGTTCGTTGCGAACTAATTTGCCGGAATTTGACATAATTATAACATAGAAGCCTGTGCAATGTAACAGCAATATTTAGACTTAGGGTTGCCACCCGTTCGATAAAATACAGAACGGTTCCGTAATTCACTGAAAGAATAAACGTTTTATTTTTTAAATGATAGTTTCCGGATTTTACCCTATTAATGACCAACAGCTCGTATTTCTTTGTTAATTATATCAAGTCTATGATTTGATATTTGATAGAGCAGTCTGACTGAGCGGTGGTAGGCAGCAGCAGGCTCGTAAGCATTCATTCAAACTTTACTAGGTTTGCCAGCAGCTCTTAGCAATGCTTGATCTCAGCTCTGTTTTTGACTTCAAGCATATCAACTCCTAAGAAGTGCCTATTAGAACATCCAATAGTCAAAGATACACAAAATACAAATGGTATAGAGAGAAAGTCTACGCGTCATAATTCCTATAATAACTGCAACCAAATATTTCTTTACTGGGAATATTGAACCACCAGCTTTCATATGTTCTGAACAAGGAACCTAAACGTTAGCTTTTTTTTACATGGCACATATTGCACTTTTACTTCTCCAAAACTTTGTTTTTGCATTATTTAAACCAAATTGAACATGTTTCATTATTTACTTGAAACTAAATAGTGTATTATATTAAGTAAAAATAAGTGTTCATTGTTCATTCAGTATTGTCATTATGTCATATATATATATATATAAAAATAAATCAAATGATTAAATCGGTATTGACTTTTTTTGGTCCTCCAAGTCAGTATCGGTGTTGAAAAATCATAATTGGTCGACCTCTACCTAAAACAAGTACAAATCTACACTGGAGTTTCCGACCAAGAAGTAATGAATGTTACCGAATTGGCAGAGTTACAGTTGACTTAAATCTACTTTAAAAATCTATGGCAAGACTTGAAAATGGACTCACAGCTGTAAAAATCGCTGCCGAAGGTCACTAACATACATTGACTCAAGGTGTGTGAATAATTACGTCAATTAAGTATTTAACTTTCAATCAAATGTGAAAACAGGTCTAAAAACATGTTGTTTTCACTTTGTCATTATGTGGGTCGTGTGTGAGATTTTGAAGGAAAAAAATGAAACAAAAAGTAGAATTATGAACAGCATCTTAAGGTACTGCATCTTAGTCATTTAGCTCTGATCCAGAGAGTCACAGGAGAAACTGCTCAAGGGCACAGACAGACATATTTTATTTTTTAACCTAGTTGGCTCAGGGACTCGAACCAGTGACCTTTTGGTTACTGGCCCAATGCTCTTAACCGCAAGGCCGACCCTGTATCAAGACAAGTGTGAAATCTTGAAAAAGGGAAAGACGCACATTGGTAACAATGAGACCACGATTATGCCAGCATTCACTTATTGAGACAAATGGTCACCGCCTGTCTCGGTGAGCATTCATTACTATTGGAGACTACAGAACACAGGTGTGGAATGCACTAAATTTAGGGGACAGATTATTTCTCTGTTGGTGTCCATCGTCTGTTCCTCCTACAGGTAAACAGGCAGGTGAGGTCCCATCGCAAAGTCTGCACCCCAAATGGCACCCTATTATAGTGCACTGCTTTTAAAAATCAGAGCCCTATGGGGATCCCGCTCAAAAGTAGTACACTAGGTAGGGAACAAGGTGCCATTTGGGACACAAACAAAGTCTCATCAAAGACAATTATGGAAATATTCCCACAGAGAGAGAATAGGACTAGACGAAAGCATGCAAATCTCTGACATTTCATTCTGCATGATTTCCACTGAGCTGACCTAGCCTCACAGAGTGTGTCAATAAGCTACATTGACACTGGGCCTGAATGCATTCTCTCCCCCAAAAATTATCCGTCTGTAGTTTTAAGCTGATCAAACTTTGGAAGAGCTACTTTCCAGAGCAAGTCGAGGCATCCAAAAGTTCAATATTAACCAACTAAGAAACAGGCCCATCTGATACATGTTCCATTTTTAGGATATGTTCAAGGTTTGTTAGTTTGATGTTACGTAATGTTTAACTTTTCTTTGCTGACCAACTATTTCTTCCATCTAAAGTCCACCGTCCAGTTCTAATCTAAAGTCCAGTTTAAACCCAATCTCCCAGGCTTGTGTGTTCATTATGCGTCTGGTATTAACTGATATTTCTCACACAGCAGGCTATATAGGCTAGTCAAAAGAAGGAACACACACACACACACACACACACACACACACACACACACACACACACACACACACACACACACACACACACACACACACACACACACACACACACACACACGGTTAAAAACAGAACATGGTTCTGCTTACCTCTATAGACTGTGATGGTATCTTCAGTTTGGAAAGGCTGGGCTTGGTGCTTTTCAAGTCTGGTAAGGGTTCATGATAAGACTGCCCATGGAAGTCTTCTGGAGAGGGCTTGAGGTCCGGAGACTCGCTGGTCACCTGGTCTTGGCCGTCCATTGGCCGGACATAGGCTGTTGGCTTCTGGGGCATAACCAGGTTGGGTTTGGAGGCCAGTGGTGGAGGGAAGGTCTGAGAGGGTAGGGTTGCCCCATCGATGGCCGGAGGCGGGCTGTCTCTCTGGGGGTCATCCAGGGGGGACACCATGGGGAAGTGTGAGTCGGGGTGTAGGGGAGATGCCGGGTGCCTCTCAGGGTGCAGGGGGGAGTCCTGGTGTTCAGAGTCGCTGGGGTCACTGGAATGTAGGGGGGATAGGGGATCGGCTGGGGGGGACAGGGCGGAGAGGACTGGAGGAAGACTGGCACACTCCCTCAGGTCTGGCCAGAGCTCAGTCTTTCTCTGGTGTGGGTCTGGGCAGGCCTGGCCCTGGCTGAGACTCAGGGAGGACTGGGTGTAGGAGGAGGAAGGACCGTGGTTCTGGCCAGAGTGGCTACCACGGGGCGGACCACCACTCTGGCTCTGGCTTGCCCCGTACTGAGGAGGGTTCTGGAATGGAGGCTTCGCTCGGTCTCGGCTGCGAGATGGCCGCCCATACTTTGTGGTGACATGAGATTGAGGCTCCTTAGAGAAGCTGCTGTCCAAACACTGGTGAGTGTTGGGGTTGTTCACATCCTCATAACTACCCAGCATCCTCTGGATCCGGCTGGACAGCTCATCTCCTTTGTTCGTCTGAAACAGAAAAGAAAAAGGTTACTCAGGTACATCAGTGTTGTTAAGAAGATGGGTTCTTATCAGCGCTACAGTAGTTGTTAGCCTTGAAAATGAATAAGAACAATAGAGTCTGAGACTGACAATAACATCTTGCTACACGCTCTTCGTTGTTGCGGAAGTTGACCTGATACTGCTAAAATGTTTACTTTGTATCGCTGAGTCTACCTTTAAAAACCATGGTTTAACTAGATGGTTTTATCTAGAAAGAACCGTTTAGCTGATTTCTTTCTAGATAAAACCATGGTTTAACTATCTAAATATTACTATTGCCCTTCGTCTCTGTATGTAGCTGACTTTTTGGCAACCAATCAATATGACCTTTAAAAAGCAGGAGAGTAGACAAGATGAAGTTCTCTGTTACATTAGCTAGCTAACCCCAAGGGCTGTATGGGCTCACTGAGTCACTCCAAAACATCCTCTTCAGAAAAAGGGCAACGTTGGGCTGTGGTTCAGGAGATAGATGGGGGGGGGTAAATCTGGACGCAACCTTTAGCCTTCACCAACACACTCAGTCATGGATTTTAAGAACGTATAGGATTGGGGTAAGCATTGGCTTGAAGGGAGTTTCCACTATTGTGGAATGCATGGCGGGGAGTGTGTGCCAGAGTACGCGCCAGGAGAAGGGTGGAGAATAAGGTTGCCAAAGTCCCTACAGTAGAAGACACAGAAACTGAAGAGGAAGCGAGACAACTCGCTGGCTCCTTATTTCTGGTTCATATACAGTCAATGAACTAAGTAGACCAGGCCAAGCTGCTGTCGCATTGGTGCCTATGGGAGAGCCACCCCTTAAGCAGACGGGAACTGTGCCAATTTTTTGGTCAAAATGGTAAAACGGCCTGAGTAAGACATCTTCCATTTATCCAGCAAATTTGGTGCAGCATCACCTCGTGAAGACAAAGAATCCACCTATGCTTTGCTTCACCATCAATTCACATGGCCTGGGCGAGTACAATGCCTGTCCCTAACAGACTCCTACCTCACTTCTCTCTGGTCAATATGAGACGCTATGCATTGTGAATAAACCAGCAGTACCTAACCCTAAGCCCTGGGATGTTAGTGACAGCTAATTCACATCCTACAACATTGTTCACCTTGAGAGGCTGGCCTTGTTCACAGACCCAACTGACGCCAACACAACATAAGGATTTGCCAGAATGAACCAAATGCATCACAACAGGCAGCCGACCAAGGAAACAGAGCCTCCCATTCATCCACTGAACAAACAAAGCAATCAGCTTAGCCATGGTAAAGAGATATACTTTACAGCTGCCAGCACCAAGGGAAAGTAGTGCTTCTTTATAAGAAATTACTGAGTTAACAGGAGAAAAGGGGGGGTAGACTGAAAGAGTGATTGAAGCGGTGTTAATTAGAAAGGGTGGTATGCTACTTGAGGACTATAAAATGATCTAATAACGTTATTTAGGTTCATATTTTCACAATTATTTCGTGTTTTTTTGTTTTAAGGATTGCTTAAAAACATCTCAAGCCATCTCAAGCTCATCTTGGCCCACTTCCCTGGCCACACAGACAATGCATCGCTTCCCTGTGTTCCCAATAATGTTTGTACCATGTTTTGTGCTGCTATCATGTTGTGCTGCTGCCATGTTGTCATCGTAATGTGTTGCTATCATGCTTTGTTGTCTTAGGTCTCCATGTAGTGTTGTGGTGTCTTTGTCGTGATGCGTTTTGTCCTATATTTTTAATCCCAGCCCCCATCCCCACAGGCGGTAGGCTGTAATTGTAAATAAGAACGTTAACCTATATATATATATATATTTTTAAAATTCATACAGCCTCTCACTGACCCACTGGGCACCAAGGCCAACCAGCACACAGACACTGAATTAAAAAGAGAGTCTCACCAAATTGCATTATTTTAAGCCACACCCTCTTATTTTCTAGGGAGCCTAAATAGCTAACTGTGTTCCTTTAAAATCAGGGGTGGGCAACTTTGATTGTAACTCATGAGGAAGTGCAGTGGCTCGAGGGTCTAAGTAGCCACATCCATAACAACAAAAGCCCTAGCATTTTGGGGGCCCCACCCCACCTCACCCCACCCCACCACCTTGCAAGCAACATTTTTTAGCAGCCCTACTTGACTGCAGAGATACATTTATAGTTATTTTCTGCAATTCTACACATTTTGCCATTGGGAGGAGAGAAGATTTAGTCATTTTAATAACTCATTTCATGGTCGGTAATTTGACCAAGATTAATACAAGTTCAGATATTTGAACCGTTAGACTAAATAGCTTTTGTCAAATTGACATAAAAATGTATTTTTGATAACCCAAACCATTTTCCTAACCTTAACCAAATGATCCTGACCTGCCATGTCAATTCTCCCAACCTGCTGCACAAGTTATATTAACCTGCTATGAAAAGTCCATTTAGACTAGAGCTGTATCCAGTCTAGACAAAACCACCCCTGCTTTAAATAACAAGCGGCTGCTGGAGCTGACAGGCTCTGATGGGGGACAGGAATAACTGGTTGGCCCTCCGGTTTAGAGTACTCCTCAGGGGTTCCCACTCCCTCCTGAGTAGTGACAAGGTAGGGGGCTCCAAGAGGCCTCATTAACCGAACAGCTCCATAATCTACAGAAGACGTGGCTGGCTGGGGATTGCATCGATTTCCAGAGGACATGGCTGGCTGGGGGTTCCCATCTGTCTCCAATCACATGCTGGGATTTACATGCTCACTAGGGGACTTGCAGTCCTCACCCAATCACAGGCTGGGATTTCCATCCACATGCTGCCGGGACTTACCACAAGAGCATTAGTAAGGTCGGGCACTGATGTTGAGCGATTAGGTCTGGCTGGCAGTCGGCGTTCCAATTCATCACGAAGGTGTTTGATGGGGTTGAGGTCAGGGCTCTGTGCAGGCCAGTTAAGTTCTTCCACATCGATCTCGACAAACCATTTCTGTATGGACCTCGCTTTATGCAGAGGGGCATTGGCAATGCCCGAAACAGGAAAGGGCCTTCCCCAAAACAGTTGCCACAAAGTTGGAAGCACAGAATCATCTAGAACGTCATTGTATGCTGTAGCATTAAGATTTACAGTCACTGGAACTAAGGGTCCAAACCCGAACAATGTAACAAAGCCCCAGACCATTATTCATCCTCCACAAAACTTTAGTTGGCACAATGCATTGTGGGCAGGTAGTGTTCTCCTGGCATCCGCCAAACCCAGAATCATCTGTCGGAATGCCAGATGATGAAGCATGATTCATCACCCCAGAGAACAGTTTCCACTGCGCCAGAGTCCAATGGCGGCAAACTTTACAACCCTTCCAGCCCGCGCTTGGTGATCTTAGTCTTGTGGGCTGTTGCTCGGCCATGGAAACCCATTTCATGAAGCTCCCGACGAACAGTTCTTGTGCCGATGTTGCTTCCAGAGGCAGTTTGGAACTTGGCAGCGAGTGATGTCAGCCGAATCCGCTAATTTGAAAGGGTATCAATATACTTTTGTATATACAGTGCATTCGTAAAGTTCAGACCCCTTGACTTTCCACATTCTGTTACGTTACAGCCTTATTCTAAAATGTATTAATTAGTCCCCCCTCCCCTCAATCTACACACAATACCCAATAATGACAAAGCATAAACAGGTTCTGAAATTTGCAAATGTATTAAAAATAAAAAGTGAAATATTATATTTACTTAAGTATTTAGACCCTTTACTCAGTACTTTGTTGAAGCACCATTAGCAGCGAATACAGCCTGGAGTCTTCTTGGGTACGACGCTACAAGCTTGGCACGCCTGTATTTGGGGAGTTTCTCCCATTCTTCTCTGTAGATCCTCTCAAGCTCTGTCGAGTTGGATGGGGAGCGTAGCTGCACAGCTATTATCAGGTCGCCTCAGAGATGTTCGATCGGGTTCAAGTCAGGGCTCTGGCTGGGACACTCAAGGACATTCAGAGACTTGTCCCAAAGCAACTCCTGCGTTGTCTAGGCTGTGCGCTTAAGGTCGTTGTCTCATTGGAAGTGGACCTTCGCCCCAGTCTAAGGTCCGGAGCAGGTTATCATTAAGGAGCTCTGTTCATCTTTCCCTCGATCCTGACTAGTCTCCCAGTCTCTGAAAAAATATAACCATAGCATGATGCTGCCACCATCACGCTTCACCGTGGGGATGGTGCCAGCTTTCCTCCAAATATGATGCTTGGCATTCAGACGAAAGAGTTGGTTTTATCAGACCAGAGAATATTATTTCTCATTATTTCTCACCTTATATCGACAGGTGTGTGCCTTTCCAAATCATGTCCAGTCAATTTTAAATTTACCAAAAAGGTGGACTCCAATCACGTAGTAGAAACATCAAGCATAGCCAATGGAAACAGGATGCACCTGAATCAATTTCGAGTCCCAAAGCAAAGGGTCTGAATACGTACATAAATACGGTATCAGTTTTTTGTGTGCAGAAGTTTCTAAAATCCTGGTTTCGCTTTACCATTATGGGGTATTGTGTGTAGATTGAAGAAAAACATTAATTTAAATCAATTTTAGAATAAAGCTGTAATGTAACCAAATCTGTAAAAAGTCAAGGAGTCTGAATACTTTCCAAATGCATGTATATAGTATGCACACACAGTCCACCCTGGTCCTGGCCCCTACTCATTTCAGACCTCCCTAAGAATGACTCAAAGCCAGGCCTATTCCCTACATCAGGGATGGGCAGCTCCAGTCCTCGGGGGTCGGAGTGGTGTCACACACTGTCCACATCCCTAGTCAACACAGCTGATTAAACTAATTGCATTCTAAACTGAAGATCATGATTGGAGTCAGGTGTGTTAGCTGTGGCAAAAGTGTGATACCAATCAGGCCCCAGGGGACTGGAGTTGCCCATCCCTGCACTAGGCTGAGCCAATTACATAAGAGAACGTTAAAAAAAAACACCCTTGAGCCTGGAGCTAGCCTTCACTACAGCTGCATCAATGAGAGCATCTTGGCAGGCTGCATCACCGCTTGGTATGGCAACTGCTCAGCATCAAACCACAAGGCGCTACAGAGGTCAGTGCGCATAGTACATCACTGGGGCCAAGCTCCCTGCCACTGAGGACCTGGATACCAAGTAGTGTCTGTTCAGGGTCCTGTTGGGTCCAGACTTGACGCATCTATACCGCTTGCCGTGCGGTAGCAGAGAGAACAGTCTGTCTATGACGTGGGTGGCTGGAGTGTTTGACAATTGGCTGGAGTGATTGACAATTTGCCCTACAAATTGTCAAACACTCCAGCCACCCACGTCATACAGACAGACTGTTCTCTCTGCTACCGCATGGCAAGCGATACCGATGCGTCAAGTCTGGACCCAACAGGACCCTGAACAGAGTCTACCCGTAAGGCAAAAGATTTATAAATAGTTAAGCAAATAGCTACCTGGACAATCAGCATTGACCCTTCTGTCACTAACTCTTTATTATCTATGCTGTTGCCTAGTCACTTCAGCCCTACCTATACGTACATATCTACGTCAATGACCTCATAGCCCTGCACATCGACTCTATACTGGTACAACGTTACTCATTGTGTATTTATTCCTTGTGTTTTCTCCACGCATTGTTGGGAAGGGCCCGTAATGATGCATTTCACTATTAGTCCACACCTGTTGTTTAGGAAGCATATGACAAACCCAATTTTATTTGACTTCAGTGGTAACTAGACCTAGGCCACAGAGGGGGTCACGGTATGAACGCAGGTCATCACGTCCAGAGCAGCGCCTAACTACATCAACGAGATGTTCTGAGGAGTTTCTAATAAAAAGGTTGGAGTCGAGTTCACAACAGCTCATCTCTTAAGAGCGACACACTGACACGTGGGCTGTGTTACAAAACAAACTGTTACATTATCAAACGTGCATTGGTCATGAAGTCATCAAGCTAAACACTTCCTCTGGCCTCTAATTCTCTTATTTCAAATAGAATGTAATAATTAATAGCGTCATATAAAATAACCTGTAGTTTGGGAATACGTCGGAATGTTTGTAGTTGTTAGTATGTCCTCCTGCAGTCCTAATAAGGGCCTAGAGGAGAAGAAAAGAAAGAACAGGAAGTAGTCTGACCTTATAGGGTTCCCCGAACAGGGGAACGGTCTCCTGGTAGAACTCCTTTTCCTGGAAGGTTCCCTGATTCCGCCGCTCCCGCTCTTGGATGCGAAGGAGGTTCCTCTCCTCATTGTAGCTGTGTGTGTGTGTGTGTGTGTGTGTGTGTGTGTGTGTGTGTGTGTGTGTGTGTGTGTGTGTGTGTGTGTGTGTGTGGGAAATAAATAAAAATCAGACAGGTTTAGAGTGGACACTTTGAACAGTACACATTTCTCAAGTCTGTATAAGCATAACTCAGACTTCAGGGTAAATTCAATCATGTACAGATATCAAAAATGGAAGTCTTGGGTGAAAAATCGAAATACTTGGGTAGATCTCAGGTTAGGATTTGGGCTTTATAGGAGAGCAAGTTGGATTGATGGGGGGTTCCCATCATACAGTGAGTGCCTTCAGTAAGTATTCACACCCCCCACAGTGTTGGGTTACAGCCTGAATTTTAAAAGTGATTCAATTGAGAAATGACATTTTACTGGTATACACTCACAATACCCTATTGTGTCATGAAAATGTATTGAATTAATAAGTATTTAGACCCTTTTGTTTTATGGCAAGCTAAATAAGTTCAGGACCCCAAAAAATGTGCTAAACCCGTAAGTTGCATGGACTCACTGTGAGCAATAACTGTTTAACATGAGGTAGTCATTCAAAACTCATCCCTGTACCCCACACATACTTGTAATTGTAAGATCCCTCAGTCAAGCAGTGAATTTCAGACACAGAGTCAACCACAAAGACCAGGGAGGGTTTCCAATGCCTCACAAAGGGCACCTATTGGTAGATGGTTTTAAAAAAAATATATACTTTTGATTTATTTATTTTTTAAAGCTGACATTAAATATCCCTTTAAATATCCCTTTGAGCATGATGAAAGTTATTAATTACGCTTTGGGTGGTGTATTGATACACCCAGTCACTACAAAGATACAGGCATCCTTCCTAACTTAGTTGCCGGAAAGGAAGGAAACTGCTCAGGGATTTCACAATGAGACCAATGGTGACTTTAAAACAGTTGGAGTGTAATGGCTGTGAAAGGAGAATACAATGTTGATCCATCAGTTGTTACTCCAAAAATACTAACCTAGTGAAAAGGAAGTTTGTACAGAATAAAAAATATTCCAAAACATGCATCCTGTTTGCAACAAGGCACAAAAGTAACACTGCAAAATATTTGGCAAAGAAATTGACTTTTGGTCCTGAATACAAAGCATTCTGTTAATATTTTCAAGAATGCCGGTGGCCGGATCATGTTATGGATATGGGAATTATTTTAGGATAAAAAATAAAACAGAATAGGGTAGAGTACAGGCAAAATCCTAGAGTAAAACTTGGTTCAGTCTGCTTTCCAACAAACACTGGGAGACAAATTCACCTTTCAGCAGGATAATTAAGTAAAACATGGCCAAATTAACACGAGTTGCTTACCAAGAAGACAGTGAAGGTCTCTCAGTTAATCTACTTTAAAATATATGCCAAGACCTGAAATGGTTTACAATGATCAACAACCATTTGGCAGAGCTTGAATAATTTTTAAATACATTTAAAAAGTTGCAAATGTTGCACCATCCAGGTATAATAATAATTTAAAGCAGACGCTTTTATCCAAAGGCAAATGTTGCATACATTCATCCAGGTATGGAACTGCTCTACCAACTGAGCTACAGAAGGACCAGTATGGAACTCTTAGGGACTTACCCAGAAAGTCTCAGTTGTAAACAATGCCAAAAGTGCATTAAAAGTCTTGACTCAGGGGTGTGAAAAACATGAGATATTCCTGTATTTTATTTTCAATAAATTGGCAAAAATGTCTAAAAACATCTTTTCAATGTCATTATGGTGTATGATGTGTAGATGTGAAGAGAAAATATAGTTGATCAATTTTGAATTCAGGCTGTAACAACAAATGTGAAATAAGTCAAGGGGTATGAACACTTTCTGAAGGCACTGAATCTGGAGACAGGTGTAATTATAGACAGAGACACAGTCCTATGGGGTTGACATCATCTGTTTCAAACACTCCCTCTAGAATGGCACACTGCCAGAATACATGTCAAATGGACAACGACTTACTTTACTGGATTTAAAAAATAAAATCAGCTCTGTTGAAGTAAGAAGGGTGTGGATAACTTGATCTGGGTGGAGAACTTGGATGAAGCTTCAATTGTAATTTGGAAATCTGGCAACAAAATAGACTGCCCTCAAACAGCTTGGCTACCGTCCTGCTCTGCCCTGCATCGTGTAATTTTATAGGAGGTTCCTAGAACACGCTCACAATCCAGTGGTGTAAAGTACTTCAGTAAAAATACTTTAAAGTACTAGTTAAGCAGTTTGAGTATGTGTACTTTGACTATTTATATTTGACAACTTTTACTAAACTATATTCCTAAAGAAAATAATGTACTTTTTTACTCCATACATTTTCCTTGGTACCTAAAAGTACTCATTACATGTTTTTTTAAATAATAATTTAAAAAAATACTTAGCAGGACAGAGAAATGTTTCAATTCACACCCTTACCAAGAGAACATCCCTGGTCATCCCTACTGTCTTTGATCTGGCGAACTCACTAAACAAATGCTTTATTGGTAAATTATGTCTGAGTGTTGGAGTGTGCCACTGGATATGCATGTAAAAAATAACCTTAAAAGACACCTTAATATAGTATTCAGACCCTTTGCTATGAGACTCGAAATTGAGCTCATGTGCATCCTATTCCCATTGATCATTTATTTTTATTTTTTGAAACCTTTATTTACCTGGGCAAGTCAGTTAATAACAAACTCTTATTTACAATGGACTGCCTACCACGGCCAAACCCGGACGATGCTGGGCCAATTGTGTGCCGCCCTATGGGACTCCCAATCACGGCCGGATGTGATACAGCCTGGATTCGAACCAGGGACTGTAGTGTACTGAGATGCATGCCTTAGACTGCTGCGCCACTCGGGAGCCCATCATCCTTGAGATGTTTCCACAACTTGGTTAGAGTTCACCTGTGGTAAATTCAATTGATTGGACATGATTTGGTGAGGTCCCAGAGCTGACAGGGCATGTCAGAGCAAAAACCAAGCCATGAG
Organism: Oncorhynchus gorbuscha; assembly: GCF_021184085.1. Classification (NCBI taxonomy): domain Eukaryota; kingdom Metazoa; phylum Chordata; class Actinopteri; order Salmoniformes; family Salmonidae; genus Oncorhynchus; species Oncorhynchus gorbuscha. The sequence continues at coordinate 91,119,858 of NC_060188.1, read as the reverse complement.
GTTGAAGGAATTGTCCGTAGATCTCATAGACAAGATTGTGTCAAGGCACAGATCTGGGGAAGGGTACCGAAACATTTCTGCAGCATATAAGATCCCCATTGACTCATCACATACAGTGCACTCCGAAAGTTCAGACCCCTTGACTTTTTCTACATTTTTGGTTACGTTACAGCATTATTCCAAAATTGATTAAATAGTTTTTTTCCCCTCTCACCAATCTACACACAATACCCCATAATGACAAAGCGTAAAACAGTTTAGGGGAAAAAAATATCTATATATATTTTATCATCATCATCATCTTACATTTACATAAGTATTCAGACCTTTTGCTTTGTTGAAGCACCTTTGGCAGCAAATACAGCCTCGAGTCTTATTGGGTATGACGCTACAAGCTGGTCACAAACCATTTTTTTGCGAGTTTCTCCCAATCTTCTCTGTAGATCCTCCGAAGCTCTGTCAGGTTGGATGAGAGCGTCGATGCACAGCTACTATCAGGTCTCTTCAGAAACGTTAGATCGGGTTCAAGTCCGGGCTCTGGCTGGGCCACTTGAGGACATTCAGAGACTTGTCCCAAAGCAACTCCTGCGTTGTCTTGGCTGTGTGCTTAGGGTTGTTGATCTGTTGGAAGGTGAACCGTCGCCCCAGTCTGAGAACCTGCTCCAGAATGCACAGGAATTCAAAGATCTCTGTACTTTGCTCCATTGATCTTTCCCTTGATCCTGACTAATCTCCCAGTCCCTGCCGATGAATAACCTCCCCACAGCATGATGCTGCTGCCACCACCATGCTTCACTGTAGGGACGGTGCCAGGTTTCCTCCAGACGTGACACTTGGCATTCAGTCCAAAGAGTTCAATCTTGGTTTCATCAGACCAGATAATCTGGTTTCTCATGGCCAGAGTCCTTTAGGCCAACTCCAATCAGGCTGTCATGTGCCTTTAACTGAGGAATGGCTACCGTTTGGCCACTCTACCATAAAAGCCTGATTGGTGGAGTGCCACAGAGATGGGAGAACCTTCCAGAAGTACAACCATCTCCACAGAGGAACTCTGAAGCGCTGTCAGAGTGACCATCAGGTTCTTGGTCACCTCCCCGACAAAGGCTCTTCTCCCCAGATTACTCTGTTTGGTCAGGCGGCCAGCTCTAGGAAGAGTCTTGGTGGTTCCAAACTTCTTCCATTTAAGAATGATGGAGGCCACTGTGTTCTTGGGGACCTTCAATGCCGCAGAACGTTTTTTGGCACCTTCCCCAGATCTGTGCCTCAACATAATCCCTTCTCGGAGCTCTACGGACAATTCCATCGACCCCATGGCGTTGTTTTTGCTCCAACATGCACTGCCAACTGTGGGACCTTATAAATACAGGGGTGTTCCTTTCCAAATCATGTCCAATCAATTGAATTTACCACAGGCGGACTCCAATCAAGTTGTAGAAACATCAAAACATGAATAAAAACAGGATGCGTCGGAGCTCAATTTCGAGTCTCATAGCAAAGGATCTTAATACATATGTAAACAACATAAATAAAATGTTTTACTGTTTTCGCTTTGTCATTATGGGGTATTGTGTGTAGATTTGAGGAAAAACATTTATTTAATCCATTTTAGAATAAGGCTGTAATGTAACAAAATACGGGAGGGGGTCTGAATAGTTTCCGAATGCACTGAACACTGCTGCTACCCATCTGTCACTTTATTTCGAGGAATATCTGTATGTATACTGAACAAAAATAAAATGCAACATGTAAAGTGTTGGTCCCATGTTTTATGAGCTGAATAAAAAGTCCCTGAATGTATTTTTTTTAAATGGTGGTTTTGAAGCAGTGGCTTCTTACTTGCTGAGCGGCCTTTCAGGTTATGTCGATATAGGACTTGTTTTACTGTGGATATAGATACTTTCGTACCGGTTTCCTCCAGCATCTTCACAAGGTCCTTTGCTGTTGTTTTGGGATTGATTTGCACTTTTCGCACCAAAGTACGTTCATCTCTAGGAGACAGAACGTGTCTCCTTCCTGAGCGGTATGACGGCTGCGTGGTCCCGTGGTGTTTATACTTGCGTACTATTGTTTTGTGGAGTGGTTGAAAAACAAGTTTAATGATTCCAACCTGTGTATGTAAACTTCCAACGTCAACTGTATATAGCCAAATTGTCATTATTCAGTACTGGTACTGATTCCTTTCTCGCTGCATTGTGGGTAAGGACCTGTAAGTTAGCATTTCACTCTTAGTCTACACCTGTTTTTTTACAAAGCATGTGATGAATACAATTTGATTATTATCTTTCAAATCTTGGCATGTTTTCAAACCATTATGGTCCATGATATGGGCTCCTGAGTGGCGCAGTGGTCTAAGGCACTGCATCTCAGTGCTAGAGGCGTCACTACAGACATCCTGGTTTGAGTCCAGGTTGTATCACAACCAGCAGTGATTGGGAGTCCCATAGGGCGGCGCACAATTGGCCCAGCGTCGCCCGGATTAGGGTTTGGCCCGGGTTAGGCTGTCATTGTAAAATAAGAATTGTATTCTTAACTGACTTGCCTAGCTAAATTTAAAAAATCAGCAAGGGTACGCAAGGCATTATTGTGAAGTATTGGAGTACGGGCATGCCATTTTGATTCCCATGTGATGCTATTTACAGGTGTAAATCATGTACAGCCACTGTAGTAAAGCTGCCTGCCACAGTGGTGGTCTGATGCACACTAACCCCTAGGGGTCCCCTTAAAACTGATTATCACCCCCCCCCCCCCCACACCCAAAATCTCATCTCCCCCTCTCTTACATGAAGGCACAAGAACACACCAGACTGATAAGGACAAGAAGGATCATTCATGCAGCTAGGCCTACTTCTAAATCCAGCCATCCCATAATGTAGCCTGTGTAGTGTCTGGCTTTTCAGAAGGGATGCAAGAATGAGCCTTTATCCAAAATATAGGCCTATATCACAACCATGTCTGCATGACATCATTAAAATACAAACTGCCTACTATAACATAACGTAGGCCTTGCCGAGACCTACAGGCAAAACGTTGGCAGGCGCCTGCACAGAAATTCCTTCGAACCACAAAAGTCGGCTGATGGCAGGCTTTTAAGTTTTATAAGAGGCGCAGGGCTGTCTGTAGTTAGCAAAGTAGAAGCAACACGCAGCATACTAGCCTCCACTAAAGCGAAGGGCTGTGTGATGAGTGGGGGAGGGGGAAAGACAGAGAGACTCCTTCCCCTGCAGTGGGCAAAGGTCAACATGTGGTTCACCCTGTATCATTACTTACAATCCACTGACTAGTATACATAGGAGGTGAAAAGATATTCAGCCGCTGATGGTAAACAAAGGAAGTTTGTCTCAGTAAAAAGATGTCTTTTAAATTAGCCAAACATCTTTATTGGTAACCAAGGTGCAACAACATTTATTTCTCTAGTCTAGATTTAAAATCAAACTATTTGTCACACGCACCAAGGATAAGTGTAGAATTTACAGTGAAATGCTTAGAGAGTGATTTGAAGAGACTACAGAGTTGATAACTAAGCCCAAATAGCTACATTCATATACAAATGGGTCCATTTCTCCTGTGCTACACCTTTAAGGTTTAGCTTCATGAGGACAGTTTATCCCTCCACATCAGCTGGTGCAATGGTTTCTCCCAGTAGTAGACAAGGGTAGGGTTCAATGCTATACAAAGGCAGTAGACGGAATTAACTTTCATCAACCCAAACACAGGTGTGTGTCTGCGATGCTGCTGCATGCATGGGACGTGTGAACCTGTACTCAATATAAGGATGCGACAGCAGGGTACTGTGGGCATAATTAACTTGTATTATTTTCCTTATTAGGCTAATCAATCAATCTATATCTAGGACTATTATGGCTTTACGCAGAGACAGACAATATGGAGAGTTTTTAGACAAGGGACTATCAGCAAATATTGATGGTTTCGTCAACAATAACTATTCATTTCAAACCTGATAAAGTTGCTGAGTAGCTAAAAAATATTGATATAAAAAAGGTACAATGGATGGAGACATGATAAACTCGCATTCCTTCCTTCCCCTGCGTTTAGGGAAATTGGATGTATTTGCTAAACAAACAAGTTTCGATTTGAGACCTCTAAAAAAGGCAATCAGCTGTTCATGCGCGGTGGTAAGCTATTCGCCATATTCAATCCTGCTGGTTAGCAAGTAGAAATGTATAACAAGGAATGATTGAAAGTACACTAGTAGCTAGTTCTTCTGTACGAAATTAAACTACGGTTAACGTTACCGATCAGGATCAGGTTTAAAACGCAAAATCTAGTTATAAAAACAGCATGCCAACTGCTAGATAAGAGCTAGTTAGGCATCTCACCAACACTGCCAGGCTGGAGTGAAAGATCAAACTTCTGACATGATAATGAAATATCTAGTAGCTAAATTCGTGAGTAACGTTTGCTAACGAACGTTAGCTAGTTAAACTCACAGGGCCACATTACATAATGTCCAGTTATTTTGTTATCCAAATTATTGTTAGCTAGCAAACTAATATGTCTCTCTATATATATAGACTAATACATTTTTTAAAAGACGGAATTGTTATTTAAATGAGCTAACTACAATGTTAGCCGGTGGTGAGGTCGTGCGCTAGCTCCTAAATCTAAAAATACACTGACATCGTCGATCAGCTGGTTAGCAGTGGCACCAGTTCGCTAGCTAAAAATCACACCAGCTGTGGCAGTGAGCAGGCTAGTTCCAGCTGATTCCACCTCCTTCGGCTACGCTAGCTAGCCGCCTTACCCAGTCAGGTCGTTTTGATTTTATTTTATTTTATTACGCTTTAAAAAAACCGGCGAATAACTTCGCCAAAACTCCGTTTAAAAACACGCTTCTAAGCGATGTCCCAAAAACACGTAGTTATCAAAAAGTAACGAGTCAAACTCAACTTTTTAGCTAGCTATGGTCAAATGGATTTGAGGTAGTTCGTAGGTTAGCTAACGTTCTCTGCTTACCTTGGACGAGCTGCCATGGTGCGCCTCAACAACAAAAAACAAATTGTAAATTGCTTGCCATGTGTTTCTGACAATCCGTGATTGGATAATCTCTCTCTCCCCCCTCCCCTTCTCCCTTCTTGATTACATTGTTTACCAGTTCAAATGTCATCGAAATTTTGATATAAATGAACTGTCACTAACTGTTGTTTCATAGTTCTCTGCTAGTAACTGTGCATATGGATCCTGGTCTCAGGGCATACTGGGTTGTTCTATTTCATGCAGTCATCCGGGGGGGGGGACACACACACAGTGGAGCGAGATACGATGGCTTTTGTACTTAAACAGAAAAGCAACCTGCAATAAACAAAAAAAACGACTGTTCATTTGTTCTACTTATTTCCAAATTGTATTTCTGTTGTATATTATAGAATGTGTTTTCTTTCTCGCGTTGTTCAATTGTCAACTTTAAAACAAAGTTTGCACAGTTCCCCCCTTGCACGTAGGGAAATGGTACAGCCACACCATTCCTATTATGGACATGTTATTCTTCTCTCTGAATCACCACCTTAAACTATTGCCAGGGATAGCAATCAAACAGTTTTATTTTATCTCTGAACTGAGAACTACACATACCATTAGATAGCACAGGCTACTGCTGGATACAGAATTATATTGAAAGAGTTCATATTAATTTCCCCAATTAAATTAAAATTACTGATATATTTTATGATTATGTGGATATTTAAAGTATGCCTTCCTATAAATTAATCTAAGTTATTGATAAATGTGAAGAATATAACTGATAATGGCATCCCATAGATACTGAACAACATTCCAATAGTAGTTTAAAAATATATATATATATTTTCGTGGAGACACTCATTGAATTGAATAGAGTGATATGAAAAACAGAGTTAAAATCAAATCAAATTGTATTTGTCACATACACATGGTTAGCAGATGTTAATGCGAGTGTAGCGAAATGCTTGTGCTTCTAGTTCCGACTATGCAGTAATAACCAACGAAGTAATCTAACCTAACAATTCCACAACTACTACCTTATACACACAAGTGTAAAGGGATAAAGAATATGTACATAAAGATATATGAATGAGTGATGGTACAGAACGGCATAGGCAAGATGCAGTAGATGGTATCGAGTACAGTATATACATATGAGATGAGTAATGTAGGTTATGTAAACATGAAAGTGGCATAGTTTAAAGTGGCTAGTGATACATGTATTACATAAAGATGGCAATATGCAGTATATGATAGAGTATAGTATATACATATACAAATGAGATGAGTAATGTAGGGTATGTAAACATTATATTAAGTGGCATTGTTTAAAGTGGCTAGTGATGCATTTTTTACATCAATTTCCATTATTAAAGTGGCTGGAGTTGAGTCAGTGTGTTGGCAGCAGCCACTCAATGTTAGTAGTGGCTGTTTAACAGTCTGATGGCCTTGAGATAAAAGCTGTTTTTCAGTCTCTCGGGCCCTGCTTTGGTGCACCTGTACTGACCTCGCCTTCTGGATGATAGCGGGGTGAACAGGCAGTGGCTCTGGTGGTTGATGTCCTTGATGATCTTTATTGCCTTCCTGTGACATCGGGTGGTGTAGGTGTCCTGGAGGGCAGGTAGTTTGCCAAGTTCAATGGAGCCTTAATGGGTAGGCCTATAATTCATACCATGTCGCAGGAGAGAACAACTGCCACCTCACAATGAAGCCAAGGAAGATAAAAGGCCAATCGCAGTACTGCAGAAAACAGGATCACCATTATAGACCAGCGTGCACAACTACGAGGGCATTTTAGATTGTTTTTTACATTTACAATTTTAGCCATTTAGCAGTGCGCTTTTATCCACAGCAGCTTACTGGAGCAATTAGTGTTAAGTGCCTTCCCTGAGGCGGCAGGGTAGCCTAGTGGTTAGAGTGTTGGACTAGTAACTGGAAGGCTGCAAGTTCAAACCCCTGAGCTGACAAGGTACAAATCTGTTGTTCTGCCCCTGAACAGGCAGTTAACCCACTGTTCCTAGGCTGTCATTGAGAATAAAAATTTGTTCTTAACTGACAAGAATTCAAACCAGCGACCTTTCAAGTTACTGGCCCAATGTTCTTAATTAACCGCTAGGCTACCCTGCCAACATGTAAGCTATATTTTATCTCTAATATTTATTGAAAATATAAATACATTTGCACAATGAGCACTTGTTAGATATTGTTAGATATTACTGCACTGTCAGAACTAGAAGCACAAGCATTTCGCTACACTTGCAAAAACATCTGCTAACCATGTGTATGTGACCAATAAAATTTGATTTGATTTGATGATTTGTCTCTCAAATACATTGTTACAGTTGTTGGTTAGCTATCTAGATAAATTTAGCTATATTAGCGTTGACATGAAATCAGTCAAAACATCTCAAAACAAGACAAAGTGTGAAGAACAAGATGAAACGAGCCACTTACGATTCCCCACATGGCAGTTTCTTGTAATCCTTACTAACAATCTGGCCATCCAGAATCACAACAACACGCTTCTGCCCCATGAAAGCACGCACATCGTTTTCCTTAAGTCGCCAGCTAACCCTTCTATAGTGAATGGACAAATGGCCGTGGTAATTCTTCGTGTAAATACAAAACAAATTCTAAGGCAATAATACACCAGATGTACGTTCTTGAACAGATTATTATACAATCACACACAGAAGAAGTTAAAAGGATAATTTAGGGCCTCCCGAGTGGCGCAGTGGTCTAAGGCACTGCATCGCAGTGTTGCAGTGTCACTACACAACCGGCTGTGACTGGGAGTTCCATAGGACGGCGCACAATTGGCCCAGTGTCATCCAGATTAGGAGAGGGTTTTGCAAGGGGGCTTTACTTGGCATGTTCTGTCTCCTATGGACGAATGTACTTTGGTGTGAAAAGTGCAATCAATCCCAGAACAACAGCAAAGGACCTTGTGAAGATGCTGGAGGAAACAGGTACAAAAGTATCTATATCCACAGTAAAACAAGTCCTATATCGACATAACCTGAAAGGCCGCTCAGCAAGGAAGAAGACACTGCTCCAAAACCTCCATAAAAAAACAGACTACGGTTTGCAACTGCACATGGGGACAAATGTTGTACTTTTTGGAGAAATGTCCTCTGGTCTGATGAAACAAAAATAGAACTGTTTGGCCATATTGACCATCGTTATGTTTGGAGGAAAAAGGGGGAGGCTTGCAAGCCGAAGAACACCATCCCAACTGTGAAGCACGGGTGTGGCAGCATCATGTTGCAGGGGTGATTTCCTGCAGGAGGAACTGGTGCACTTCACAAAATAGATGTGTATATCTTGAAGCAGCATCTCAAGACGTCAATCAGGAAGTTAAAGCTTGGTTGCAAATGGGTCTTCCGAATGGACAATTCCCCCAAGCATACTTCCAAAGTTGTGACGAAATGGCTTAAGGACAACAAAGTCAAGGTATTGGAGTGGCCATCACAAAGCCCTGACCTCAATCCTATAGAAAATGTGTGGGCAGAACTGAAAACCCGTGTGTGAGCAAGGAGGCCTACAAACCTGATTCGGTTACACCAGCTCTGTCTGGAGGAATGGGCCAAAATTCCCCCAACTTATTGTGGGAAGCTTGTGGAAGGCTACCTGAAACATTTGACCCAAGTTAAACAATTTAAAGGCAATGCTACCAAATACTCATTGAGTGTATGTAAACTTCTGACCCACTGGGAATGTGATGAAAGAAATAAAAGCTGAAATAAATAATTCTCTCTACTATTATTCTGACATTTCACATTCTTAAAATAAAGTGATGACCCTAACTGACCTAAAACAGGGAATTATTACTAGGATTAAATGTCAGGAATTGTGAAAAACTGAGTTTAAATGTATTTGGATAAGGTGTATGTAAAGTTCCGACTTCAAGTCATTGCTGTGTAGGCTACTGGAGCTGTCGCTTAGGTCTCCTGACAATCCATGGCCTAGGCACCTTGGGTTTAAAATGCAAAGAGTTGGGAGGAAAAGCCTTGCCTGATGACTCAAACTGAATCCTTGCTCTGCTCTGTCGTTCACTACATACTTCAGTCTGAGACTGCCATCGTTGAAGTTGTTTGTGGTGACATATAAATTAGGTGTTTTGTACAAATCAGACAGTCTAGAATGGAAATCCATTCTAGAAATTGTCGTGGAGGTACTCAGATCCAGACTCATTGAGGAGAAGAAACTAAAATCTGTGGATATGGCGTAGCATTTGGCCAGAGAAAGGAGTTTGGGCAGCCAGGCAAGGAGAAGCCTGGAACAAACCGCACACAGCAATGGTAGTGAATATCAGTCACCAGTAGACTTTGCACCGGGATTTCAAAGGTCACTGTAGCCTAGTGGTTAGAGTGTAGAGGCGGCAGGGTAGCCTAGTGGTTAGAGTGTAGAGGCGGCAGTGTAGCCTAGTGGTTAGAGTGTAGAGGCGGCAGGGTAGCCTAGTGGTTAGAGTGTAGAGGCGGCAGTGTAGCCTAGTGGTTAGAGTGTAGAGGTGGCAGGGTAGCCTAGTGGTTAGAGTGTAGAGGCGGCAGGGTAGCCTAGTGGTTAGAGTGTTGGACTAGTAACCGGAAGGTTGCGAGTTCAAACCCCCAGCTGACAAGGTTCAAATCTGTCGTTCTGCCTCTGAACAGGCAGTTGACCCACTGTTCCTAGGCTGCCATTGAAAATAAGAATTTGTTCTTAACTGACTTGCCTAGTTAAATAAAGGTAAAATAAATAAAAAATCCACCTCCCCACTCCACTTGAAGCTCAGAATAAGACCAAATTATATTTTCTTACTGCACTAGGTCAGCGTTGATAATAATGGAGAAAGCATATCCTATGTTTATTACTCTAATCATGTTAATATAATGTATGTAAATCAAGAGTGTAAAGCATTATTATAATTTTAATACAATCTAAAAATCTATGTTGTAAATCATCTTAAATGTTGTGGTATTGTGCCAATAGATAACTGCACGCAAGGGAGTTCGATTATTCATTTGTTCTATTCACACAATCATGCTGAGTTGGAAAATATAACTTGAATATAACTTGATGTTACAGAGTTAATTTGTCACTTGGCTCTAAACCTTGAAAGTAAGTCTTTAAAAAAAAAAACACATACTAGATTTGTATCAGTTATTCCACAATTACCAGTTCACCACAGCTGGGAGAGGGAGCTTCACTAAATGTACTGTATGTTCAAATGTCATGCAACCTTTCGGTTACTAGTCCAACGATCTAACCACTAGATTCTACTGGATGTCTCCAGCTGGCAACACGTGCACCGCTTTTTTCATAGCTAGGGCTGTTGTGGTCATGTGATCAGGTCAGGCTTCTATGTTGAAAAGCTCTTAAGCCCTGTTTCTCCTCACCTCCCCATGGTGGAGACACAGAAATCCCCAGGTCTCTAGAGCTAGAGCCAGTAGGCTACATAAGGGCATGGCTCTGTAGTGTAGTGGCAGCCTGACCCACACAGAGACAGACGTAGATAGACAGACCAGACTGTAGTAGTCGATTCTATCTATCACCCTAACAGATCTATTGGAGCCAGAGACCGAACACACATCCAACCTGTCCGTTGAGAGAAGCTGTGCCACTACTGTATCACTGAGTGGACCAGCAGCCATTAAAATAATCACTGGGTCATTGGCCAGCCAGCTGCTCTTTTTTTGGTTTTGAATTGTTAGATGCAACAGAATGTTGTGTAAGATTGTTTTATGGCAGTTATTTGGGTTAAACTACACTGAACAAAAATATCAACGCAACATGTAAAGTGCTGGTCCCATGTTTCATGAGCTGAAATAAAAAAAAATCCCAGAAATGCTCCATAAGCACAAAAAACATATTTACATCCCTGGTATTGAGCGTTTATCCTTTGCCAAGATAATCCATCCACATGACAGGTGTGGCATATCAAGAAGCTGATTAAACAGCATGATCATTACACAGGTGCACCTTGTGCTGGGGGGGGGGGGGGGGGCAATAAAAGGCCACTCTAAAATGTGACGTTTTGTCACTCAACACAATTCCACAGATGTCTCCAGTTTTGAGGGAGTGTGTAATTGACATGCTGACTGCAGAATGTCCACCAGAGCATTGAATGTTAATTTCTCTGCCATAAACTACCTCCAACGTCGTTTTAGGGAATTTCGCAGTACGTCCATCTGGCTCAGTAGACCACGTTTAAGGCATCATTTGGGCGAGCAGTTTCCTGATGTCAACGTTGTGAACAGAGTGCCCCATGGTGGCGGTGGGGTTATGGTATGGGTCAGGCATAAGCTATTGATAATGAACACAATTGCATTCTATCAATGGTAATTTGAATCCATAGAGATCCTATGACCAGATCCTGAGGCCCATTGTCATTCCATTCATCCACCGCCATCACCTCATGTTTCAGCATGATAATGCACCACCCCATGTCGCAAGGATCTGTACACAATTCCTGCAAGCTGAAAATATCCCAGTTCTTCCATGGCCTGCATACACATTTCACCCGTTGAGCATGTTTGGGATGCTCTGGATTGACGTGTAAGTCAGCGTGTTCCAGTTCCCGCCAATATCCAGCAACTTTTTACAAATCAAATCAAATACTATTTGTCACATGCCCCGAATATAACAGGTGTAGATGCTTACTAACAAGGCCTGAACCAACAATGCAGTTTTAAGAAAAATAAGTGCTAAGTAAAAAATAGATAATTTAAAAAAATCAAAATCAAAAATAATCAAAGAGCAGCAGTAAAATAACAGTAGCGAGGCTATATACAGGGGGTACTGGTAAAGAGTCAATGTGGAAGATATACACAGGGGGTACTGGTACAGAGCCAATGTGGAAGATATATACAGGTGGTACTGGTACAGAGTCAATGTGCGGGAGAACAGGTTAGTTGAGGTAATTGAGGTAATATGTACACGTAGGTATGTAGGTATGTAGTTTGTGGCTGCTTTGCGTGATTTATTGCTGTCTCTACCTTCTTGCCATTTGTGCAGTTGTCTGAGCCCAATAATATTTTGTCCCATGGTTTGTGCTGCTACCATTTTGTGCTGCTGCCATGTTGTGTAGCTACCATGTTGTTGTCATGTTGTGTTGCTACCATGCTGTGTTCATGTGTTTGTCACGTTCTGACCATAGTTCTTTTGTATTTTCTTTGTTTTAGTGTGGTCAGGGCGTGAGTTGGGTGGGCAGTCTATGTTTTCTGTTTCTATGTGGGGTTTCTTGTTTGGCCTGATATGGTTCTCAATCAGAGGCAGGTGTTAGTCATTGTCTCTGATTGGGAACCATATTTAGGTAGCCTGTTTTCTGTTGTGGTTTGTGGGTGGTTGTTTTTTTTTTTCAGTCTTTGTGTGTCTGCACCAGATAGAACTGTTTCGGTTGGCACTGTTGTTGTTGTTGTTGTTGTTGTTGTTGTTGTTGTTGTTGTTGTTGTTGTTGTTGTTGTTGTTGTTGTTGTTGTTGTTGTTGTTGTTGTTGTTGTTGTTTTGTAATTTGAAGTGTTCAGTTTTTGGATGATTATTAAATCAAGATGAACACTAACCACGCTGCGCTTTGGTCCTCTCCTTCTGCCACCGACGACAACCTTTACAGTGTTGCTGTCTTGCTATGTCGTTGTCTTAGGTCTCTCTTTATGTAGTGCTGTGTTCTCTCTCTTGTCGTGATCTGTGTTTTGTCCTATATTTTCATTATTTTTTAAAATTGAAATCCCAGCCTCTGTCCACGCAGGAGGTGTTTTGCCTTTTGGTAGGCCATCATAGTAAATAATTGGTTAGTTAAATGTTGTTTTTTTCTTTAAAAAAACAGTTAAAGTGACTCTAAAGTGCATAGATAATAAACAGATGGTGGCAGAAACATTATGTACAAAATAAGTTACAAATAAACTGAAAAAAAAACACACAATAGCACAATTGGTTAGGAGACCGTAAACCGGCAGCCATCTCCTCTGGCACCAGTCATTGAAGAGGAGTGGGACAACATTCCACAGGCCACAATCAACAGCCTGATCAACTCTGTGTGAAGGAGATGTGTCACGCTGCATGAGGCAAATGGTGGTCACACCAGATACTGACTGGTTTTCTGATCCACACCCCTACTTTTTATTAAGGTACTGTATCTGTGACCAACAGTCGCATATTTGTATTCCCAGTCATGTGAAATCCCTAGATTAGGGCCTAATGAATTTATTTAAATGAACTGATTTCCTTATATGAACTGTAACTCCAGTAAAATCTTTGAAATGGTCACATATTCTGTTCACATTTTTCCTCAGTATAGTTTAATGATTTCGTATGTCCCTTTAATTCCGTGCTGCTACTCCAGTTTCAACTGTTCTGCCTTATTATTATACGACCATGCTGGTCATTTATGAACATTAGAACATCTTGGCCATGTTCTGTTATAATCTCCACCCGGCACAGCCAGAAGAGGACTGGCCACCCCACATAGCCTGGTTCCTCTCTAGGTTTCTTCCTAGGTTTTGGCCTTTCTAGGGAGTTTTTTCTAGCCACTGTGCTTCTACACCTGCATTGCTTGCTGTTTGGGGGTTTTAGGCTGGGTTTCTGTACAGCACTTTGAGATATCAGATGATGTATGAAGGGCTTTATAAATAAATTTGAATTGTTTTGAGTTGAATTCACCAGAAGGTATAAGGCAAATGTGTAGTTTCAATATGACTCAAAAACTATAATCCTTTAGGTTTAGGATAAAGAAGAAAAACACTTTTACTACACTTGAAATCCCTGAAGCTAATTTTCTAACCCCACACAGTGTAATTTCAGCAGTGGAGGCTGGTGGGAGGAATTATATGAGGACATGCTGATTAGAATGGAATAAATAAAAACCACGTGTTTGACTCCGTTCCATTAATTCCATTCCAGCCATTACAATGAGCCCGTCCTCCGATTGCTCCTCCCACAAGCCTCCACTGAATTTGAGTCTGTGTTGTGGGGTAGCTAGTCATGAGGAGCTAGTCATGTGTCCTGTTGCGCATCTGTAAACTTCATGTGTGATGTGAACTTCCCCTGCTTAACTGTGACTCTAGTCTTATTGTTTATCCCACACTGCGGAGAGAGAGAGGGACACCTGACCACTGTGACTGAGACAAAATTAAGAACGTTCATGACTATATACAGACTCAGTGAGCATTGCTATTGAGAGAGGCTGCCATAGGCAGACTTGGCTCTCACGGGAAGACAGGCTATGTGCACACTGCCCACAAAATGAGGTGGAAGCTGTGCTGCACTCCCTAACCTCCTGCCAAATGTACTACTATATAAGATACACATATTTCCCACAGACCCATAAATATTTTGGGGAAAAAAGTCAAACATTGATACACTCCCATATATGTTAGAAGGTGGTCCTTCTGTAGCTCAGTTGGTAGAGCATGGCGCTTGTAACGCCAGGGTAGTGGGTTTGATCCCTGGGACCACCCATACATAGAATGTATGCACACATGACTGTAAGTCGCTTTGGATAAAAGCGTCTGCTAAATAGCATATATTATTATTATTATTATTATTAAATACCCCAATGTGCAATCACAGCAGCAAGATGTGTGGCCTGTTGCCATGAGGAAAGGGCAACCAGTGGAGTACACACACTATCGTAAATACCTATCTTCCCCTACTATTCGTACTACAACTATTAGCACATTACTAAAACACTGTAGATAGCTGCTATTATAACACTTGATGTCTTTATCATTTTCAAACCTGTTTGCTGCTTAATCTCTAACAGTTTGTTGTTGAACTTGTCTTTGTTTCTTCTCACTTGTGTTCATTGTTTATTTCACTTGCTTTGGCAACACGTTTCCCATGCCAATAAAGCCCCTTTTAATTGAATTGAAAGAGGGAGAGAGAGAGAGACCCCACTACACAGTCAGGGGGCCAGAGAGAGAGAGAGAGAGAGAGAGAGAGACCCCACTACACAGTCAGGGGGCCAGAGAGAGAGAAAGAGCTATTTCACTTGCTTTGGCAACACGTTTCCCATGCCAATAAAGCCCCTTGAAATTGAATTGAAAGAGAGAGAGAGAGAGAGACCCCACTACACAGTCAGGGGGCCAGAGAGAGAGAGAGAGAGAGAGAGAGAGAGAGAGAGCTATTTCACTTGCTTTGGCAATGTAAACATGTTTCCCATGCCAATAAATCCCCTTTTAATTGAATTGAAAGAGGGAGAGAGAGAGAGACCCCACTTCACAGTCAGGGGGCCAGAGAGAGAGAGAGAGAGAGAGAGAGAGAGAGAGAGAGAGAGAGAGAGAGAGAGAGAGAGAGAGAGAGAGCTATTTCACTTGCTTTGGCAATGTAAACATGTTTACCATGCCAATAAAGCCCATTTTAATTGAATTGAAAGAGGGAGAGAGAGAGAGACCCCACTTCACAGTCAGGGGGCCAGAGAGAGAGAGAGAGAGAGAGAGAGAGAGAGAGAGAGAGAGAGAGAGAGAGAGAGAGAGAGAAGAGAAACATGTTTTGAGAGAAACATGAATTGAATTGAATTGAAAGAGGGAGATAGAAAGAGAGAGCGAGAGAGACAGAGAGACCCCACTTCACAGTTAGGGGGCCAGAGAGGGAGAGAGATAGAAAAAGAGAGCTATTTCACTTGATTTGGCAATGTAAATATATGTTTCCCATGCCAATAAAGC
The DNA here is from genome assembly GCF_021184085.1 of Oncorhynchus gorbuscha. NCBI lineage: Eukaryota > Metazoa > Chordata > Actinopteri > Salmoniformes > Salmonidae > Oncorhynchus > Oncorhynchus gorbuscha. Next base: position 91,104,244 of record NC_060188.1, on the reverse strand, counting down.
ACTTTGTTTTCCAAAGGAAGCTGGCCCTGTGCCACAGCCGGAAGCATTGCTTTAGTGTCTCATGGAGGAGCTTTAACGCAAATCAGCATGACAACCCTGGAATGGAATGCAAAGCTTTTTTTGTTTTACAGGGAGATAATGTTAAATGGTAGCTAAATGCAACTGATTCCCATGTGTTTTTTGAAGTCTTAAAATGTGGAATGTTCAGTTTTGGGGATGAGCCCTAGATTTAGATGTATATCTTGTTCAGCCTGTAAATGAGATCTGATGCTTATTGTGTGCTATACATGTGGCTATATGTCACATAGGAATTATATGGTTAGATGTAAAGATGCCTGGATAGAAATGTGATCCTGAGTGTGTTTAGACATCAGGACAAAAACACTGGGCTGGAATAAAACCAATCAAATGTGTGCCTCTCCCTCTGTGCATTGCTACTGGATGGCATTGGGCCAAGGCTCTTCAGGCAAGCAAATAATGTCTGTGAGCTGTGCAGCCAGCCCTTAATACGCCCAGAACGAAGTCTGCCTGCCTAAGAAAGGTCAGTCACTGGACACGCTCTCTCTCTCTCTCTCTCTCTCTCTCTCTCTCTCTCTCTCTCTCTCTCTCTCTCTCTCTCTCTCTCTCTCTCTCTCTCTCTCTCTCTCTCTCTCTCTCTCTCTCTCTCTCTCTCTCTCTCTCTCTCTCTCTCTCTCTCTCTCTCTCTCTCTCTCTCTCTCTCTCTCTCTCTCTCTCTCTCTCTCTCTCTCTCTCTCTCTCTCTCTCTCTCTTTCTCTCCGTAGGGCTGTCTGGCAGGCTGCCAAGAGCCAGAGCAGATAGAAATCCTCTGTGTCCTAAATGGCACCCTAGTTCACTACTTTTCCCCAGTTTGCTATATGGACCCTGATCAAAAGTAGTGCACATTTTGGACGGAACTCCCACTCACCTCACAGGCTGGGCTGTGTTAGGGCCTTACCTCCCGCTCTGCTGCTGTGCTCTGGCTGAGGGATTACATACAGTACTGCTGCCAGGAACTATTTATCCGGAGAAGTGCTGGAATACGCAGGTCGCTCAGGGGTGGGAGGGTGCCTCGTTCGAAGTGTGTCACAAATAGGCTGTAACTTATTGGCTGTGGGGCGGTGGAGCTTCGTCAATCCTGACATTTAGAGTCAGGCCCCGAAGTCTCTCTCTCTCTCTCTCTCTCTCTCTCTCTCTCTCTCTCTCTCTCTCTCTCTAGAGAAAGAGAGAGCGAGGAGAGTAAAGGGGGAGAGAGAGGGAGAAGAGGGAAAGAACTGACTCTCTCTCTCTCTCTCTCTCTCTCTCTCTCTCTCTCTCTCTCTCGCTAACATTATTATTGCCTTCCCAGCTGACATCAAACGTTTTCCACAAATTTAGAGAACGTTCCCTGAAGAGACTCGTTAGGTCATTACCTAATGTTTTCATATGAATGATCCAGCGACATGCAAGAACTGTTTCCAAGAGACCATTCCTTTAATGCTTAACAGAACTTTGCCAGAATGTGGTTACCATGTTCTAGAATATTAAATATTCTGTTCTCGACAAGTTTCATGGGAACGGTGCAAGAACATTCCTGTGTACAGTTTTTTATGGGTTAGGAGAATATTCCATCAACGTCCCACCAGACATACACAGAACACTGTTGCCATGTTCTCAGAATATAAAATATGAATGTTCTAGAATCTTTCCATGGGAACGTTGCAAGAACATTCCTGTGTATCAGTCATCAAGATGTTGCCCTTGATGGTATACATATTTTCAAGCATAGTGGTGGTTGCATCATGTAATGGGTATGCTTGTAATCGTTAAGGACTGGGGAGTTTTTCAGGATAAAAAGAAACGTGATGGAGCCAAGCACAGGCAAAATCCTAGAGAAAAACCTGGTTCAGTCTGCTTTCCACCAGACACTGGGAGATTAATTCACCTTTCAGCAGGATAATAACATAAACACAAGGCCAAATCTACATTGGAGTTGCTTACCAAGAAGACAACGAATGTTCCCGGGTGGCTGAGTTACAGTTTTGACTTAAATCTACTTTAAAATCTATGGAAAGACCTGAAAATGGTTGTCTAGCAATGATCAACAACCAATACTTTTTTAAAGAATAATTGGCAAATGTTGCACAATCCATGTGTGGAAAGCTCTTTGAGACCCAGAAAAACTCACTGCTGTAAATGCTGCCAAAGGTGCTTCTACAAAGTATTGACTCAGGGTTGTGAATACAGAAGTAAATTAGATATTTCTGTAGTACATTTTTTATACATTTCAAACATTTCTAAGAACATGTTTTCACTTTGTCATTATAGGGTATTGTGTGTAGATAGGTGAGACATTTTTTTATGTAATCCATTTTGAATTCAAGCTGTAACACAACAAAATGTGAAATAAATCAAGTGGTACGAATACTGTGGCACAAGGTGCTGTATCTAATGTTCTATATCCTGAGCTCTGCTACTCACAGTCCATCCCACCTATCATGAGCTCTTTAATCCCACCCCTCTGCTACTCACAGTCCATCCCACCTATCATGAGCTCTTTAATCCCACCCCTCTGCTACTCACAGTCCATCCCACCTATCATGAGCTCTTTAATCCCACCCCTCTGCTACTCACAGTCCATCCCACCTATCATGAGCTCTTTAATCCCACCCCTCTGCTACTCACAGTCCATGTGAATTTAAGAATTCTCTCTCTAATTCTCTCTTTCTCTCTTTCTTTCTCTCTCGGAGGATCGGAGCCCTAGGACCATGCCTCAGGACTACCTGACATGATGACTCCTTGCTGTCCCCAGTCCACCTGGCCGTGCTGCTGCTCCAGTTTCAACGGTTCTGCCTGTGATTATTATTATTTGACCATGCTGGTCATTTATGAACATTTGAACATCTTGGCCATGTTCTGTTATAATCTCCACCCAGCACAGCCAGAAGAGGACTGGACACCCCACATAGCCTGGTTCTTCTCTAGGTTTCTTCCTAGGTTTTGGCCTTTCTAGGGAGTTTTTCCTAGCCACCGTGCTTCTACACCTGCATTGCTTGCTGTTTGGGGTTTTAGGCTGGGTTTCTGTACAGCACTTTGAGACATCAGCTGATGTACGAAGGGCTATATAAATACATTTGATTTGATTTGATGGCTAGAAAGGCTGGGTTTGACGTTGATCGCCAAACGAACAAGGAGAGGAGCCGACCTTGATCCCCAACCTTGTCAGCTCGGGGATTCGTTCCAGTAACCTTTCAGTTATTTGTCCAACGCTCTAACTGCCGCCACACATTTTTTATACTATGTGCTATGCGTTTCGCCAGGATTTTAGCAACATTGAAGTATTTTTTTATGGACTGGATCTTTATACTTACCCCTGGCTCCTGTTTCAGTAATAGTGCAATCAGACCTTCTTGCTGAACACCAGATAGTAAAAATGATTTATTTATAGGAGTAGTTAAAACATGCTAATAATGGATCTTTGAGGACATACACATTTTTTAGGACATCAAGCCCTAGGGTTTTTATGGGCTGAAAGGATTTAATTGCCTCAAGAAGTTCGTCCTCTGTAAGTTGGCCTTCACACAGGTCTTAATTAAGGTGTTAATTTTACATGATTATTTTTAGGAAATAAATCCTTACAGTTAACATCATTCAGTGGAGTTGGAGGAGACTGAAAAGAAAACATATGTTTAAAATATTTAGCTTCCTCTTTCAAAATATAATTTGCTGAATCGTGTATGACTTCGTCATTTGTAACGAGTTTCTGTAAATCATTTTTGGAATCATTTTGATGTTGACGTTTTTCATCCAGTTGGCTTTATTTTTGTAGTAAATTGCACTTGATCGTTCTTGAACAGGTTTCTCCAGTTCTTTTTGTTTTTCCTAACTTATTCTGTGCCTCTATCGTACGGTTGTTATTGCTACCTGTGCTATTAGTTCCTCTATTTCCTTGGTCTCATCTCTTTTGACAGAAACTGAATTTGTTTTAAAGATGAGTATTGAATTGAATGGCTTCTAAAGGTGCGTTTGAAAGTATCCCATACAACAAGGGGATTGGTATTTAAGCCTCCACAGGTTCTAATGTGTCCATGATAATTGTGATCTCCTTAAGTGCATGAGGGTGATAGTTTGGAGTGTGATTTCCTTTATGGTCCATTGAAGTACTCAAAACCCGTGTTATAATCTTCCAGAAATAATAATAGGCTTGTTTGTTGATTCTGATAGATTCTTATAAATAATTTAGAGGATGTGTGGATCATTATTTGGACCTTATAGATTAATTGAGACAGTGTTTATATATGGTCCATTAGCATTTTGAAAAGGATTGGAACGTATACGCTTGGCGTCAGGAAGCAGGTGCAGAAGGTTTGTTTAATGATAAGAAGGGTAGATAACAAAAACAGGAGAAGCGTATTGAATGTGACAAAAAGCAATACTGCCTGAACACAGACGCTCCTGTGGGGTAAACAAAGGGAGAGTAATCAAGGTGATGATGAGGTTCAGATGTGCATAACAACAATGGGGAGCAGGCGTGCATAATGATGATTGCCAGGACCGGTGGATAGTAGACCTCCCCTAGAGACGCGTGGCTCCAGCCGCAGGACAACGCCGGCAAGGGGGGGCGGCCCTGTGGGTGGCCGTTCCGGACAGCGGAGATGGGGTCCAGGATGCCGGCCGCTTGGACCCAACAGTTCTCCTCTGGGCCGTACCCCTCCCAGTCCACCAGGTACTGGAGCCAACCCCCACAACGTCGGTGGCATAGGTGGGGGTTCAATCAATGTCCAGGGGAGGCGGAGGGGCGTCGCGGGGGACGGCACCAGCCAGGGGATCAGGAACCAATGGCCTGAGGAGTGCAACATGAAAAGATCCAGTAGTTGATGGGGAGTTGTAATTGATATGTTACCTCATTGACCCTCTGGAGGACCTTAAAGGGTCCCACAAACTGGGGTCTCAGCTTCCGGCAGGGAAGGTGGATTGGGAGGTTCATGGTTGAGAGACAGACACGGTCACCAGAATGGAACACAAAAGCTTCACTGCGGTGGCGGTCCACCTGCTCCTTCTTGTGGGGACAACGCGTTGGCGCCTCACATGAGCAGTGATCCAAACCTCCACTGCGCGCCAGAACCACTCGTCCACCGGAGGGGTTTCGGTATGGCTCGGGGTCCATGGGGCCAGGGCCAGCTGATATGCCAAGACGTACTGGAGTCAGCCTGGTGGAGGAGTGACAAAGTGAGTACTGGGCATACTCTGCCCAGGGAAGGAACCGGGCCCACTCCCCCTGCCGGTCCTGGCACTGACTCCTAGGAACCTCCCCAGATCCTTGTTGGTCCTCTCCACCTGCCTGTTGGACTGAGTCCAGTACCCAGATGTGAGGCTTGCCTTTTCCCTGAGCTTCTCCATGAAGGCTTTCCATACCCGCAACATGAATTGGGGGCAACGGTCGGCGACGATAGGGCTGTAGGGAGACCGGAGAGAGGGATACAACGGCAGGATTTGGAGAATCTGTCCACAACAACCATAACAGTAGTGAAACCATCAGACGTGGGAACATCAGTAACATAATCTATGGCAGATGGGACCAAGGCACGGGAAGGGGAAGGAGTTTCCCTGCTGGAGCGTGCCAGGGAGATTTGGTTTGGGCACATTTGGAGCAGTTGACGTAGCGGGTGACATCTTGCGCCAAGTTGGGCCACCAGTACTTTGCAGAGATGGATTGAATGGTGCGGGCGATACCTGGGTCTCCAGCTGCAAGGGATGTGTGTGCCCAGGTCTACGTGGGGATGTAGGTGTGCTCCCGAGGGCAGATAGCAGGCGCGGGTTCCTCCCTCTCCAGCACGGGGACAACGATTCGGGAGGGCGGAATGAAGCACACACTCAGAACTGGAACCTCTCCTGAATAGTGGCTTTGATTTTCTTTGAGCCTGGGCAATATGACAGGGTGAAGAAAATCTTGTGAAGAAAAGGGCCCACCTTGCTTGGAGCGGGTTCAGCCGTCTCGCTGTCTGCATGTACTCCAGGTTCCGATAGACTGAAGCATCCACCGCCCACCACCAAGGGTAGCGTAGGACTCATCGGCTGCAGGACTCCACACCAACTTACGGGACTTACAAGAATGTTCAAAGCCTGAATGTTCAAGACAAGACTTTGAAGAATCTCAAATACAAAATGTATTCATATTTTGATTTGTTCAATACTTTTTTGGTTACTACATGATTCCATATCTTAACTATTATTCTGCAATGTACAAAATAGTAAAATAAAGAAAAACCCTTGAATGAGTAGGTGTGTCCAAACTTTTCACTGGTACTGTATATAAAGTGTAATATTGGAATATAAACTCAAAATTGAATATATTTCAACTCTATATCTGACATGGTATATATATATCTGACATACCTCTTTCCCTACTGTATTTATTTATTTTATTTATTTATTTTGCTCCTTTGCACCCCATTATTTTTATTTCTACTTTGCACATTCTTCCACTGCAAATCTACCATTCCAGTGTTTTACTTGCTATATTGTATTTACTTCGCCACCATGGCATTTTTTTTGCCTTTACCTCCCTTATCTCACCTGATTTGCTCACATCGTATATAGACTTGTTTATACTGTATTATTGACTGTATGTTTGTTTTACTCCATGTGTAACTCTGTGTCGTTGTATGTGTCGAACTGCTTTGCTTTATCTTGGCCAGGTCGCAATTGTAAATGAGAACTTGTTCTCAACTTGCCTACCTGGTTAAATAAAGGTGAAATATATATATTTTTTAAAATGGTACAGGTATATCATTTTTTAAAGCCCATAACCATGTGTGTGAGGTGAATACTTTTGTTTCAAAGTTTAAGACTACCCAGAATCCCTATGTGTGACCTTGATTTAGCCCACTGCAGAAAACTATTAATCCGACAAAGTTTCAACATCTTTGTAAAGCCGTCTTTTGACAAAGTCATTTCTGAAGATTCACATTTATTTAATGTGATCAGTGATTCATTTAATCATGGCAAGGCGACTGGGAACATGATCAAATACAAACAGTGTAGTTATTCCCTCCACAAGGCAGTCAAACAAGCAAAGCGTCAGTATAGAGACAAAGTAGAGTCGCAATTCAACTGCTGAAACTCGTTTTTCAACCACTCCACAAATTTCTTGTTAATTAACAAACTATAGTTTTGGCAAGTCGGTTAGGACATCTACTTTGTGTATGACACAAGTAATTGTTCCAACAATTGTTTACAGACAGATTATTTCACTTAATTCACTGTATCCCAATTCCAGTGGGTCAGAAGTTTACATACACTAAGTTGACTGTGCCTTTAAACAGCTTGGAAAATTCCAGAAAATTATGTCATGGCTTTATAAGCTTCTGATAGGCTAAGTGATATCATTTGAGTCAATTGGAGGTGTACCTGTGGATGTATTTCAAGGCCTACCATCAAAATCAGTGCCTCTTTGCTTGACATCATGGGAAAATCTAAATAAATCAGCCAAGACCTCAGAAAAAAATGAAGACCTCCACAAGTCTGGTTCATACTTGGGAGCAATTTCCAAGGTACCTGAAGGTACCACGTTCATCTGTACAAACAATAGTACGCAAGTATAAACACCATGGGACCACGCAGCCATCATCCTGCTCAGGAAGGAGACGCGTTCTGTCTCCTAGAGATGAACGTACTTTGGTGTGAAAAGTGCAAATCAATCCCAGAACAACAGCAAAGGACCTTGTGAAGATGTTGGAGGAAACAGGTACACAAGTATCTATATCCACAGTAAAACGAGTCCTATATCGACATAACCTGAAAGGCTGTTCAGCAAGGAAGAAGCCACTGCTCCAAAACTGCCATAAAAAAGCCAGACTACGGTTTGCAACTGCACATGGGGACAAAGATTGTACTTTTTGGAGAAATGTCCTCTGGTCTGATGCAACACAAATAGAACTGTTTGGCCATATTGACCATCGTTATGTTTGGAGGAAAAATGGGGAGGCTTGCAAGCTGAAAAACACCATCCCAACCGTGAAGCACGGGGGTGGAAGCATCATGTTGTGGGGTTGCTTTCCTGCAGGAGGGACTGGTGCACTTCACAAACTAGATGGCATCATGAGGGGGGAAATGTATGTGGATATATTGAAACCTCTCAAGACATCAATCAGAAAGTTAAAGCTTGGTCACAAATGGGTCTTGCAAATGGACAATGACCCCAAACATACTTCCAAAGTTGTGGCAAATTGGCTTAAGGACAACAAAGTCAAGGTATTGGAGGTGCCATCACAAAGCCCTGAACTCAATCCTATAGAAAATGTGTGGGCAGAACTGAAAAAGCGTGTGTGAGAAAGGAGGCCGACAAATCTGATTCAGTTACACCAGCTATGTCAGGAGTAATGGGCCAAAATTCACCCAACTTATTTCAGGAAGCTTGTGGGAGGCTACCCGACGAAACGTTTGACCCAAATTTTTATGAGGATTAAATGTCAGGAATTGTGAAAAACTAAGTTTAAATGTATTTGGCTAAGGTGTATGTAAACTTCTGACTTCAACTGTATGTGGCAGGGTCTACAGACAATCACGGATTACAAAAAGAAAACCATCCCCATCGCGGACATTGACGTCTTGCTCCCAGACAAATTAAACAACTTCTCTGCATGCTTGGCGAACAATACAGTGGCACCGACATGGCCCGCTACCCTGGCTGGTGTGTTTACCAACATATTCAATCAATCCCTATCCCAGTCTGTTGTCCCCACATGCTTCAAGATGGCCACCATTGTTCCTGTTCCCAAGAAAGCTAATGTAACTGAACTAAATTACTATCGCCCCGTAGCACTCACTGCTGTCATCATGAAGTGCTTTGAGAGACTAATCAAGGATCATATACACTGCACACTGCCGTATCCCATCTGGACAAGAGGAATACCTACGTAAGAATGCGGTTCATTGACTACAGCTCAGCATTCAACACCATAGTACCCTCCAAACTCATCATTAAGCTTGAGACCCTGGGTCTCGACCCTGTCCTGTGCAACTGGGCCCTGGACTTTCTGACGGGCGCCCCCCAGGTAGAGAGGGTAGGAAACATCTCCACCCTGCTGATCCTCAACACTGGGGCCCCACAAGGGTGCGTTCTCAGCTCTCTCCTGTACTCCCTGTTCACCCATGACTGCGTGGCCATGCACGCCTCCAACTCAATCATCAAGTTTGCAGATGACACCACAGTGATTCCCAACAACGACGAAACAGCCTACAGGGAGGGGGTGAAGGACCTCAGAGTGTGGTGTCAGGAAAATAATGTCTCATTCAACATCAATAAAAAAAAGGAGAGCCTCCCGGGTGGCGAAGTGGTTAAGGGCGCTGTACTGCAGCGCCAGCTGTGCCACCAGAGACTCTGGGTTCGCGCCCAGGCTCTGTCGTAACCGCCCGCGACCGGGAGGTCCGTGGGGCGACGCACAATTGGCCTAGCGTCGTTCGGGTTAGGGAGGTTTTGGCCGGTAGGGATATCCTTGTCTCATCGCACACCAGCGACTCCTATGGCGGTTGCCAGGTGCACGGTGTTTCCTCCGACACATTGGTGCGGCTGGCTTTTGGGTTGGATGCGGCTTGGTTGGGTTGTGTATCGTAGGACGCATGACTTGGTGAAGAAACCTCAGGAGGCTGAAGAAATTTGTCTTGTCACCTAAAACCCCTCACAAACTTTTACAGAGAGCATCCTGTCGGGCTGCAACACCGCCTGGTACTGCAACTGCACCACCCTCAATGGCAAGGCTCTCCAGAGGGTAGTGAGGTCTGCACAACGCATCACCAGGGACAAACTACCTGCCCTCCAGGACACCTACAGCCCATAATGTCACAGGAAGGCCATAAAGATCATCAAGGACAACAACCACCCGAGCCACTGACTGTTCGCCACACTATCATCCAGAAGGTGAGGTCAGTACTGGTGCATCAAAGCTGGGACCGAGAGACTGAAAAACAAACTGGCTGCTGCCAACATACAGACTCAAATCACTGGCCACTTTAATAAATGGATTTAACAAAGGTATCACTAGTCACTTTAAATAATGCCACTTTAATAATGTTTGCATATCCTACATTATTCATCTCATATGTATATACTGTATTTTATACCATCTACTGCATCTTGCCTATGCCGCACATCCATCGCACATCCATATTTTTATATGTACATATTCCAGCCCCTTACATTGTGTGTATAAGGTAGTCGTTGTGAATTTGTTAGATATTACTTGTTAGATATTACTGCACTGTCAGAACTGGAAGCACAAGCATTTCGCTACACTTGCATTAACATCTGCTAACCATGTGTATGTGACCAATAAAATTGGATTTGATTTGATATGAGGTTACAGACCATGTAACTAGGCAACAATATCCATCGCCTAGTTATTGGGTTCATAACATAAACATTTCTTATTATTGTTATGATGGCTGCTCTCCCAACACACATCTATTCTCTATCCTTAATCTGCAAAGCATTCAGTGAGTACAGGGGGAAAAACAGCACCTATGACCAGTTTTGGAGTTCTGGCTCTCCATCCATTTTCTATCCCCCCCCTTCCCTCCCCATCCTCCACCTCTCTCTCGCCTTCCCTCCATCTCTCACCTCCTACAGAGATGACTCCAACATGTCGTCTCCTACTGTTCATCTCAGGTCCAAAGAACCAGCTGTTCTTGCTGATGGAGTAACACTCGATGCTGCGGAACGGGTCACCAGAACCACCCCACCCACCCACACAGAACAACACACCTGAAGACGAGGCAAAGGTCAGGGGTTAGAAGGTATGACACATATGTGACCAACAAAATTTGATTTGATTGATAAACCCTGTTAATGGAACCCTCATTTTAATACGGTGAAACTTGAGTTTGCAAGAAAGACATTTCCCTGTACTTGTGCATGTGACATTAAAAATTGAAACTTACTTTAAAAAAACTATTCTAATAGTAAAATCAGGGTGTAAAGTCAGGTGAGCTGGTTCTACTCTGTTTGGCCATTATCTGGTGTTTTGTGTTGGAAAAACTGAGCGGGTCGAGCAAAACACGTCAACCCTGTTCCCGATAAACTAGAAAAATGTTCGAAATGTTTTAGCAATTGCTTTTTTTTGTGAAGATGTCATTCATTGTCCACTCCCTGTTTCACACAACAAGCTTCCATTCCCCCTGTCACAAGGGGATTTATGGATGATTTAAGATGATCGTCAACCCTGTTACGGTCAACCCTGGTAAAAAAAGATCAAATAGATTTCACCTCATTTTAACATTCTGTCATAAATAGCACACTCTTTCTGTTTACTGGGGGTGTGACGTTTTTCCAAATGTTTGGAAGCTTGTCATCTCTTAACATCTTTCACACTGCCACATTCAAAGAGCAGAAGACTCATTTGGACGCTTGTAAGAAATCCTGCTACGCCCTCCGACAAACCATCAAACAGGCAAAGCATCAATACAGGAGTAAAACAGAATCCTACTACACTGACTCTGAAGCTCGTCGGATGTGGCAGGTGCTTGCAAACTATCACGGATCACAAAGGAAATCCCAGCCGCGAGCTGCCCAGAGACGTAAGCGTAGCAGACGAGCTAGAGGTTTTCTATGCTCACTTCGAGGCAAACAACTGTGTAATCAATCTCTCCGTAGCCAATGTGAGTAAGATCTTTAAACAGGTTAACAGTCACAAGGCCGCAGGGCCATTTGGAGTACCAGGACGCACACATTTTCAACCTCTCCCTGACCCAGTCTGTAATACCTACATGTTCCAAGCAGATCCCCATAGTCCCTGTGCCCAAGAACGCCAAGGTAACCTGTCTAATTGATTATCACCCCTTAGCACTCACATCTGCGGCCATGAAATGCATTGAAAGGCTGGTTGGTCATGACTCACATCAAAACCACCATCCCAGACATCCTGGACAGCCGCACACGAGCCTAAGATCACCATGCACAATGCCAAGCGTCGGCTGGAGTGGTGTAAATCTCGCCACCATTGGACACTGGAGCAGAGGAAACACATGAATCACGCTTCACCATCTGGCAGTCCGACGGACTAATCTGGGTTAGGCGGATGCCAGGAGTACACTACCTGCCCCAATGCATAGTGACAACTGTAAAGTTTGGTGGAGGAGGAATAATGGTCTGGGGCTGTTTTTCATGGTTTGGGCTAGACCTCTTAGTTCCAGTGACATTCTAGATGATTTTGTGCTTCCAACTTTGTGGCAACAGTTTGGGGAATTCCCTTTCCTGTTTCAGCATGACATTGCCCTCGTGCACAATTTTATTTATTTATTTATTTCACCTTTATTTAACCAGGTAGGCTAGTTGAGAACACCTTTATTTAACCAGGTAGGCTAGTTGAGAACAAGTTCTCATTTGCAACTGCGACCTGGCCAAGATAAAAGCATAGCAGTGTGAACAGACAACACAGAGTTACACATGGAATAAACAATTAACAAGTCAATAACACAGTAGAAAAAAAATGGGCAGTCTATATACAATGTGTGCAAAAGGCATGAGGAGGTAGGCGAATAATACAGTTTTGCAGATTAACACTGGAGTGATAAATGATCAGGTCATGTACAGGTAGAGATATTGGTGTGCAAAAGAGCAGAAAAATAAATAAATAAAAACAGTATAAAAAACAGTATGGGAATGAGGTAGGTGAAAATGGGTGGGCTATTTTCCTATAGACTATGTACAGCTGCAGCGATCGGTTAGTTGCTCAGATAGCTGATGTTTGAAGTTGGTGAGGGAGATAAAAGTCTCCAACTTCAGCGATTTTTGCAATTCGTTCCAGTCACAGGCAGCAGAGTACTGGAACGAAAGGCGGCCAAATGATGTGTTGGCTTTAGGGATGATCAGTGAGATACACCTGCTGGAGCGCGTGCTACGGATGGGTGTTGCCATCGTGACCAGTGAACTGAGATAAGGCGGAGCTTTACCTAGCATGGACTTGTAGATGACCTGGAGCCAGTGGGTCTGGCGACGAATATGTAGTGAGGGCCAGCCGACTAGAGCATACAAGTCGCAGTGGTGGGTGGTATAAGGTGCTTTAGTGACAAAACGGATGGCACTGTGATAGACTGCATCCAGTTTGCTGAGTAGAGTGTTGGAAGCCATTTTGTAGATGACATCGCCGAAGTCGAGGATCGGTAGGATAGTCAGTTTAACTAGGGTAAGCTTGGCAGCGTGAGTGAAGGAGGCTTTGTTGCGGAATAGAAAGCCGACTCTTGATTTGATTTTCGATTGGAGATGTTTGATGTGGGTCTGGAAGGAGAGTTTGCAGTCTAGCCAGACACCTAGGTACTTATAGATGTCCACATATTCAAGGTCGGAACCATCCAGGGTGGTGATGCTAGTCGGGCATGCGGGTGCAGGCAGCAATCGGTTGAAAAGCATGCATTTGGTTTTACTCGCATTTAAGAGCAGTTGGAGGCCACGGAAGGAGTGCTGTATGGCATTGAAGCTCGTTTGGAGGTTAGATAGCACAGTGTCCAATGACGGGCCGAAAGTATATAGAATGGTGTCGTCTGCGTAGAGGTGGATCAGGGAATCGCCCGCAGCAAGAGCAACATCATTGATATACACAGAGAAAAGAGTCGGCCCGAGAATTGAACCCTGTGGCACCCCCATAGAGACTGCCAGAGGACCGGACAGCATGCCCTCCGATTTGACACACTGAACTCTGTCTGCAAAGTAATTGGTGAACCAGGCAAGGCAGTCATCCGAAAAACCGAGGCTGTAGAGTCTGCCGATAAGAATATGGTGATTGACAGAGTCGAAAGCCTTGGCGAGGTCGATGAAGACGGCTGCACAGTACTGTCTTTTATCGATGGCGGTTATGATATCGTTTAGTACCTTGAGTGTGGCTGAGGTGCACCCGTGACCGGCTCGGAAACCAGATTGCACAGCGGAGAAGGTACGGTGGGATTCGAGATGGTCAGTGACCTGTTTGTTGACTTGGCTTTCGAAGACCTTAGATAGGCAGGGCAGGATGGATATAGGTCTGTAACAGTTTGGGTTCAGGGTGTCTCCCCCTTTGAAGAGGGGGATGACTGCGGCAGCTTTCCAATCCTTGGGGATCTCAGACGATATGAAAGAGAGGTTGAACAGGCTGGTAATAGGGGTTGCGACAATGGCGGCAGATAGTTTCAGAAATAGCGGGTCCAGATTGTCAAGCCCAGCTGATTTGTACGGGTCCAGGTTTTGCAGCTCTTTCAGAACATCTGCTATCTGGATTTGGGTAAAGGAGAACCTGGAGAGGCTTGGGTGAGGAGCTACGGGGGCGGAGCTGTTGGCCGAGGTTGGAGTAGCCAGGCGGAAGGCATGGCCAGCCGTTGAGAAGTGTTTATTGAAGTTTTCGATAATCATGGATTTATCGGTGGAGACCGTGTTTCCTAGCCTCAGAGCAGTGGGCAGCTGGGAGGAGGTGCTCTTGTTCTCCATGGACTTCACAGTGTCCCAGAACTTTTTGGAGTTGGAGCTACAGGATGCAAACTTCTGCCTGAAGAAGCTGGCCTTAGCTTTCCTGACTGACTGCGTGTATTGGTTCCTGACTTCCCTGAACAGTTGCATATCACGGGGGCTATTCGATGCTATTGCAGTCCGCCACAGGATGATTTTGTGCTGGTCGAGGGCAGTCAGGTCTGGAGTGAACCAAGGGCTGTATCTGTTCTTGGTTCTGCATTTTTTGAACGGAGCATGCTTATCTAAAATGGTGAGGAAGTTACTTTTAAAGAATGACCATGCATCCTCAACTGACGGGATGAGGTCAATGTCCTTCCAGGATACCCGGGCCATGTCGATTAGAAAGGCCTGCTCACAGAAGTGTTTTAGGGAGCGTTTGACAGTGATGAGGGGTGGTCGTTTGACTGCGGCTCCGTGGCGGATACAGGCGATGAGGCAGTGATCGCTGAGATCCTGGTTGAAGACAGCAGAGGTATATTTGGAGGGCCAGTTGGTCAGGATGACGTCTATGAGGGTGCCCTTGTTTACAGAGTTAGGGTTGTACCTGGTGGGTTCCTTGATGATTTGAGTTAGATTGAGGGCATCTAGCTTAGATTGTAGGACTGCCGGGGTGTTAAGCATATCCCAGTTTAGGTCACCTAACAGAACGAACTCTGAAGCTAGATGGGGGGCGATCAATTCACAAATGGTGTCCAGGGCACAGCTGGGAGCTGAGGGGGGTCGGTAGCAGGCGGCAACAGTGAGAGACTTGTTTCTGGAGAGAGTAATTTTCAAAATTAGTAGTTCAAACTGTTTGGGTATGGACCTGGAAAGTATGACATTACTTTGCAGGCTATTTCTGCAGTAGACTGCAACTCCTCCCCCTTTAGCAGTTCTATCTTGACGGAAGATGTTATAGTTGGGTATGGAAATCTCTGAATTTTTGGTGGCCTTCCTGAGCCAGGATTCAGACACGGCAAGGACATCAGGGTTAGCAGAGTGTGCTAAAGCAGTGAGTAAAACAAACTTAGGGAGGAGGCTTCTGATGTTGACATGCATAAAACCAAGACTTTTTCGATCACAGAAGTCAGCAAATGAGGGTACCTGGGGACATGCGGGGCCTGGGTTTACCTCCACATCACCCGCGGAACAGAGAAGGAGTAGTATGAGGGTACGGCTAAAGGCTATCAAAACTGGTCGCCTAGAGCGTTGGGGGCAGAGGATAAGAGGAGCAGGTTTCTGGGCATGGTAGAATATATTCAGGGCATAATGCGCAGACAGGGGTATGGTGGGGTGCGGGTACAGCGGAGGTAAGCCCAGGCACTGGGTGATGATGAGAGAGGTTGTATCTCTGGAAATGCTGGTTGTAATGGGTGAGGTCACCGCATGTGTGGGGGGTGGGACGAGGGAGGTAACAGGGGTATGCAGAGTGGATCTAGGGGCTCCATTGTGAACTAAAACAATGATAACTATCCTGAACAACAGTATACAGGGCATATTGACATTTGGGAGAGACATACAGCGAGGCATACAGTAGTCACAGGTGTTGAATTGAGAAAGCTAGCTAAAAACAGTGGGCGAGGCTAATCAGCTAGCACAACAAACAGCAGGTAAAATGGCGTTGACTAGGCAACTGGGCCGACAGATAAAACAAACAAGCAGAGTGGAGTACCGTGATTAATGGGCAGTCCAGTGTGCGTCAGCTATGTAGCCAAGAGATCAGTGTCCAGGGGGCAGCGGTGGATGGGGCAGGGGGCTGGGCTGGCGAGTGTTATCCAGGTTTTTTTTTTTTTTTTAAACTAACAATGACTAAATAGCTTGTAGCTAGTTAGCTGGTTAGCGTCTGGAGGTTCTTGAGTGTGTCATAAAAATAAAATTAAAATTAAAAGTAACAGCGATTCCGTACCACAGTGGGTGAGGCAAGTTTCCGGAAGGTATAAACAAAATAAAAATCAAAAAGAGATAGAAAGTAAATGGGTTCAGAGAGTTTGGGATGCAGCGATTCAGATGGTTAGCAGGCCTGTGCTAACAAGCTAACAGTTCGTAGGCCCGGGCTAGACAAGCTAGCCGTTAGCAGGCCGAATTAGCAAGCAGGGAGATAGCGAGGGCTAGAGAGTTAACCTTTGGGGGGACGTCGCGATGGGGTGAGTCTGTTTATTCCTCTTCAAGCGGTGACATCGACAGACCGGTCGTGGGCCCGGGTAATTGTAGCCCAGGAGTATGCTACAGGTGCTCTAGTACGCTAGGTGAGCTGGAGACACAGCGTTTCAGAAAGCTCGCGGGCCTTGGCCGGCAGATGGATCTTTGGCGATGTCGCAACGGAAAAGCCTGTTGAAACCACCTCGGACGATTATGTCGGCGGACCAGTCGTGATGGATCGGCGGGGCTCCGTGTCGGCAGTAAAGGGTCCAGGCCAATTGGCAAAAGAGGTATTGTTGGGCCTCTTCGGCTAGTCGGGAGATGGGCTTAGCTCGAGGCTAGCTCAAGGCTAATTGGTGCTTGTTTTGGGACAGAGACGTTAGCCAGGAGTAGCCACTCGGATTGCAGCTAGCTAGTTGCGATGATCCGGTGTAAAGGTTCAGAGCTTGCGGTAGGAATCCGGAGAAAAGCAGTCTGATGTGCTCTGGGTTGATGTCGCGCTGGTGTCCTAGTTAGCTTTGAAGACCGCTAGCAATGGCTAACTGAGTACTAGCTAGTAGCTAGTTAGCTGGCTAGCTTCTGATGGGGGTTCCGGTTCTAAAGTAAAGTATAGAAAAAGCAGATCCGTACCACATTGGGTGATGCGGGTTGCAGGAGAGTATATTCAGCTCTAGTTGGAAAGTGAGATTAAAATATGTACGAAATATATACAGAACGAAAAACGAATAAAACTATATTTACACTAGACAGGACGGGACAAGACTAAACACACGTCCGACTGCTACGCCATCTTGGAGCGAGGTCCATACAGAAATGATTTGTCGAGATCGGTGTGGAAGAACTTAACTAGTCTGCACAGAGCCCTGACCTCAACCCCATCGAACACCTTTTTTGATTAATTGAAAACGCTGACTGCGAGCCAGGTCTAATCAACCAACATCAGTGCCCGGCCTCACTTATGCTCTTGTGGCAGGATAGAAGCAAGTCCCTGCAGGTAATGTTCCAACATCTGAAGAGTGGAGGATGTTATAGCGGAAAAAGGGGGACAAACTCCGTAATAATGCCCATGATTTTAGAATGAGATGTTCGAGGAGTAGGTGTCCACACACTTTTGGTCAAGTAGTTTATCTACCTCAATTACCTCGTACCCTAGCACGTCGACTCTGTACTGGTACCTCGTGTAAAATGCCAAGATGACTCCTTGCTGTTGTGAGTTCAAACCCCCGAGCTGACAAGGTACAAAGCTGTTGTTCTGTCCCTGAACAGGCAGTTAACCCACTGTTCCCAGGCCGTCATTGAAAATAAGAATATGTTCTTAACTGACTTGCCTGGTTAAATAAAGGTAAAAAAAAAAAAAAAAGTTATCATTACTCATTGTGAATTTATTATTACTTATTACTTTTCTATTATTTCTCTATTTTCTTTCTCTCTATTGTTGGGAAGGGCCCATAAGTAAGTATTTCACTTTTAGTCTACACCTGGTGTTTACGAAGAATGTGACGAATACAATCGTATTTTATTTTATTTGACTCTACTGCACTTGCACTGCATATCCCTCACTGGTTCACTGCATATCCCTCACTGGTTCACTGCATGTCCCTCATCAGGTCACTGTATGTCCCTAATCAGTTCACTGTATGTTATATCTGGAGTACCTCTCCTGTCCTATTCGGTGTCCTGTGTGAATCTAAGTGTGCGTTCTCTAATTCTCTCCTCTCTTTCTCTCTTTCTTTCTCCTGAGCCCTCCATGCCCCAGGACTCTGACTCCTTGTTGTCCCCAGTCCACCTGGCCATGCTGCTGCTCCAGTTTCAACTGACCAGAGCCCTAGGACCATGTCCCAGGACTACCTGACACGATGACTCCTTGCTGTCCCCAGTCCACCTGGCCATGCTGCTGCTCCAGACCTGAGCCCTAGGACCGTGCCCCAGGACTACCTGACATGATGACTCCTTGCTGTCCCCAGTCCACCTGACTGTGCTGCTGCTCCAGTTTCCACTGTTCTGCCTTATTATTATTCGACCATGCTGGTCATTTATGAACATTTGAAAATCTTGGCCATGTTCTGTTATAATCTTCA
The DNA here is from genome assembly GCF_021184085.1 of Oncorhynchus gorbuscha. Lineage (NCBI taxonomy): Eukaryota > Metazoa > Chordata > Actinopteri > Salmoniformes > Salmonidae > Oncorhynchus > Oncorhynchus gorbuscha. The sequence continues at coordinate 91,085,599 of NC_060188.1, read as the reverse complement.
CCCGGCACAGCCAGAAGAGGACTGGCCACCCCACATAGCCTGGTTCCTCTCTAGGTTTCTTCCTAGGTTTTGGCCTTTCTAGGGAGTTTTTCCTAGCCACCGTACTTCTCCACCTGCATTGCTTGCTGTTTGGGGTTTTAGGCTGGGTTTCTGTACAGCACTTTGAGATATCAGCTGATGTACGAAGGGCTTTATAAGTACATTTGATTTGATTTGTATGTCCCTCATCAGTTCACTGCATGTCCCTCATCAGTTCACTGCATGTCCCTCATCAGTTCACTGTATGTCCCTCATCAGTTCACTGCATGTCCCTCATCAGTTCACTGCATGTCCCTCATCAGTTCACTGCATGTCCCTCATCAGTTCACTGCATGTCCCTTATCAGTTCACTGCATGCCCCTCATCAGTTCACTGCATGCCCCTCATCAGTTCACTGCATGCCCCTCATCAGTTCACTGCATGTCCATCATCAGTTCACTGCATGTCCCTCATCAGTTCAGTGTATGTCCCTCATCGGTTCACTGTATGTCCCTCATCAGTTCACTGCATGTCCCTCATCAGTTCACTGCATGCCCCTCATCAGTTCACTGCATGTCCCTCATCGGTTCACTGCATATCCCTCATCAGTTCACTGCATGTCCCTCATCAGTTCACTGTATGTCCCTCATCGGTTCACTGCATGTCCCTCATCGGTTCACTACATGTCCCTCATCAGTTCACTGCATGTCCCTCGTCGGTTCACTGCATGTCCCTCATCAGTTCATGGCAAGTCCCTCATCAGTTCACTGCATGTCCCTTATCGGTTCACTGCATGTCCCTCATCAGTTCACTGCATGTCCCTCATCAGTTCATGGCATGTCCCTCATCGGTTCACTGCATGCCCCTCATCGGTTCACTGCATGTCCCTCATCAGTTCACTGCATGTCCCTCATCAGTTCACTGCATGTGCCTCATCAGTTCACTGCATGCCCCTCATCAGTTCACTGCATGTCCCTCATCAGTTCACTGCATGTGCCTCATCAGTTCACTGCATGTGCCTCATCAGTTCACTGCATGTCCCTCATCAGTTCACTGCATGTCCCTCATCAGTTCACTGCATGTCCCTCATCAGTTCATGGCATGTCCCTCATCAGTTCACTGCATGTCCCTCATCAGTTCACTGCATGCCCCTCATCAAGTTAACTGTATGTCCCTCATCGGTTCACTGTATGTCCCTCATCGGTTCACTGCATGTCCCTCATCGGTTCACTACATTTCCCTCATCAGTTCACTGCATGTCCCTCATCAGTTCACTGCATGTCCCTCATCAGTTCACTGCATGTCCCTCATCAGTTCACTGCATGTCCCTCATCAGTTCATGGCAAGTCCCTCATCAGTTCACTGCATGTCCCTCATCGGTTCACTGCATGTCCCTCATCGGTTCACTACATGTCCCTCATCAGTTCACTGCATGTCCCTCATCAGTTCACTGCATGTCCCTCATCAGTTCACTGCATGTCCCTCATCAGTTCACTGCATGTCCCTCATCAGTTCATGGCAAGTCCCTCATCAGTTCACTGCATGTCCCTCATCGGTTCACTGCATGTCCCTCATCGGTTCACTACATGTCCCTCATCAGTTCACTGCATGTCCCTCATCAGTTCACTGCATGTCCCTCATCAGTTCACTGCATGTCCCTCATCAGTTCACTGCATGTCCATCATCAGTTCACTGCATGTCCCTCATCAGTTCAGTGTATGTCCCTCATCGTTTCACTGTATGTCCCTCATCAGTTCACTGCATGTTGCTCATCAGTTCACTGTATGTCCCTCATCGGTTCACTGCATGTCCCTCATCGGTTCACTACATGTCCCTCATCAGTTCACTGCATGTCCCCCATCAGTTCACTGCATGTCCCTCATCAGTTCACTGCATGTCCCTCATCAGTTCATGGCATGTCCCTCATCAGTTCACTGCATGTCCCTCATCAGTTCACTGCATGTCCCTCATCAGTTCACTGCATGTCCCTCATCGGTTCACTGCATGTCCCTCATCAGTTCACTGCATGTCCCTCATCGGTTCACTGCATGTCCCTCATCGGTTCACTGCATGTCCCTCATCGGTTCACTGCATGTCCCTCTCTGGTGAAAACTCTTCAGGGGACATACTGTTCCAGGTCAGTGTACCATCCAGGCACAAGTCTCTCTGAAGATTCTTCCTGGCACCACAATCAAAAGAGGCCAGCTTGGGGAAACATACCAGGCACGAGTCTCTCTGAAGATTCTTCCTGGCACCACAATCAAACGAGGCCAGCTTGGTGGATGCTAGATCTTCCTATGTGTTTTGCACACTAAAACAGTAGTCTTTCTTATACTTGACATCAAATTGTAATTTCCCTATTCAGCTGGATAGAGAATGATAAATGTGTAGAATTATGTGATAACAGGGAATAAGTGGGTGGCTGTAGGATGTCCCATAGCGGGGAGTGGTGTCCCATAGCGGGGAGTGGTGTCCCATAGCGGGGAGTGGGGACCAGGGCTGGGGTCCATCGGAATTGAAAACAGTCAATTCAGGAAGGGATTATATTTAACATAAAAATTAAAAATAAACATTTCAAATAACTTCTTCTCCTATTGAGAAGTCATTGAACATATACTTTTTCAAGTTTGAATTTTAATTTCAGCTCTGTTGGGGACCATAATGTGCTGAGTGTGCCACCCTGAGTAAAATAGGGCAATGTAGGTATATGCATGATACTGTGTTTCTGCCAGCAGAGGGAGCTATAGTCAATATAATGCTCTCTACAGCTCGCTGTGGTAAGGTAACGCCCACTGTTGTTGCAAACTGTCCTCCATTTTCCTGTTTCTTGCTTCTATATAAAGTTTTTTAAAATTTTTAATTCCAGGTCTGAAACAGTTCCTAATTCTCTCAACTTTTAATGATTTGTTATGGTAAGATCAAACTATGGCCTTCTTTTTGTGCAAGCTCACAGACGTACACAATCATGTGAAGTTGTTTTAATGTTGTGGATACTTGACATGGTTGGAAAAACATTCGAGTTCAGCTCACAGTTTACAGAGGTTACATCAAACCAATTAGTGTGGTGTTATAGCAAATTAAAGTAAATAAAAAATAGAAGTTAAAGTAAATATAATAAAAGTTAAATAAAAATAAATGTGCTTCAGGACAGTTTCTGGTGTTCACACACTTAAATTAGCAGCCATGTATATTTCTTATAAGAAGCTTATACATTCTATATACACATGTGCCATCAAATGTTTGCTCCACACAATAGAGCACAAATGAACACAAAGCCCTCAAATCCATATTATTTGAAATATTATCTCAATCTAGAATCAACTATCGACCAAAAAGCATACATCCATACAGAATATTAACAATGATATTGTTATCTATCTATCTATCTATCTATCTATCTATCTATCTATCTATCTATCTATCTATCTATCTATCTATCTATCTATCTATCTATCTATCTATCTATCTATCTATCTATCTATCTCAATCAATCAACCAATCAATCAATATCTATCTATCTCAATCAATCAACCAATCAATCAATATCTATCTATCTCAATCAATCAACCAATCAATCAATATCTATCAATCAATCAATCAATCAATAATCAATCAATCAATCAATATCAATCAATCAATCAATCAATATCAATCAATATCTATCTATCTATCTATCTATCTATCTATCTATCTATCTATCTATCTATCTATCTATCTATCTATCTATCTATCTATCTATCAAATACAACGGTTCATTTTCACCTTCCATACATTTACCTCACGTTCTTCTCATTCCAAACTGAGTCCATTTCAAGTCATCGTTGAAAGTACTCCATTTAGTCAACAGTCTTGTGTCAAAGAGTTCTGGTTATTTCATTGGACAATCCGTTGTTTTAACTGACTTTCCATTTGAATCGGACATCCGTTGTTTTAACTGACTTTCCATTTGAAGCGGACATCCGTTGTTTTAACTGACTTTCCATTTGAATCGGACATCCTTGTTTTAACTGACTTTCCATTTGAAGCGGACATCCTTGTTTTAACTGACTTTCCATTTGAATCGGACATCCTTGTTTCTTTTCCATAACCATGATATAACCTACTGTGAGTTGTTACAGCGTCGTCCTCCCTAAGGGTTTTATTCAGCAGCAGTGACAATTGTAGCGAGAATCTAAAGACAAAATATACATTGTAACTTGTCACTCTATATTTTTTTTTTTGGGGGGTGGCGGGGAACCGCTGCTAAATGAATATATGAAGAAACACTATGTTATATACACTATGTTGCTGACGAGATAGATAGCTGTGAAATAAGCAAGACTATCAGATCCAGATGCATTTACAATAGGAGAAGGGTTACCTAACAATTCTGACAAACTAACCTTGATGCCATTAAACATTTTGGATGGTCGTCGGCTTAACAAGTCCTTTTCATCCCCCCCTCCCCATTGCTTTGTAGGTTACTTATTCAGCCTCTGCCACATCGTCACCAAGAAAGGTGGGCATCTAATAGGAATTCCGTTTTCCAAGGTGCTCTGCTGTGGGACAACCTGCACACAGAACGTTGGCAATCTGTTTGTCACGGTGAACTGGTCTGTGATGTCAAAGCGGAGACCACAGAGTTTGGAAAGTGGCGTGGGACCGTGGTGAGGAGTTAGTATGGTGTTGTGGTGGGGGAGAGTAGCTTTCAATCCAAGGGTTTCCTCGTTAACCAGCGACACGTCCACAGGTAACACGATGTAGGCATGAAGCAGGCTCTCTCCGGGGCTACACTTCGTTCTCCTGGACCAGCAGTATTCTCCATGCTCACCTGTAGAGAAAGGGGATTAGTACATGTATGGTACATGGTATATGATATGTGCCACTTAGCAGTTTCCAGCCCTACACTCCTACAAACTGAGCCACACACAGCACCACAGATCGTCTATATCCTTTTTATCAAAGGAAAAACATTTTTTTTATAGAAACGAATGCTTTTTTCTCTCTCAGCAATTCCCTTAGACTGTGATATATCATGTGATATAGTGCTTAATATAATATTTTTAGGGGTGGGCACCAATATCTAAAATGCAATATGATATTGATATAATTTGATATTGTTTGATATCAAGACATATTGTGAAATCGGTTTGTTCTTCCTGCTAACCTACACTGTTCTGTAAGAAACGCATACAAGACTGTTCCTGCATGAACAAAACCCTCTCACAGACTCTTGACATACTGAACTGCCTGCTGGTGATCCATCAACAGTGGATGGGCATCCCATTGTATTCAAAGTTCATGTTACCAGAAAATTCCCAAATGGAAAATCCTCAAGCAGTTGCCTGGACTTCACAGAAAAGTTAACAGCCACACAGTTGCAATGTATTTTCTACAAACCGAATTTGATATCGATATTGAATTGAAAAATACAACTGATATCGATATAGATTTTCCATATTAGTGCCCATGGCAGAATATTTCTATCATGTTCTCACCTGCTGTAGAGTCTTTGAAGCGTACAGTAGGTATATTTTGTGTCTCCAGCATGGCTCTGTAAGTCAGTACAGTGCAGCCTAGCACACACTCCGACGGTGGGTCCAGATCTTTAGATATCTGTGTCAGTAATCTGTCCTTGTCTGTACATTCCATCCCACCATCCAGTGCCCCCATGACCAAGAGCATGGTGGATAAAACACCACAGAAAACCTGAACGGACCAGTAGTTAGCCATTCTGACCCAAACCAGCCAAAAGTCAAGTCAGGAAAAAAAGTTGAGCTGCTGCCTCTTGCAGCTGCTGTGCTGAGCTGTGTCGTAGTAGCTCTGGACGTGGATCCAAAATCCAATCAGCATTTTCATTGCTCATCACTCCCCCCCCTAATTTTTTTTATTTGTTTAGAAAGCAAATGTTGGCACTGCTGCTGAAATAGCAGTTGGGTCATTCCACCAATTCGGTGCCTTTTGAGAAGTGTAACAAAAAAAAAATGGTCAGTGCAATTAAAAATGTGTTTTTCCTTCATTTTTTGAAATAATATTTCCACACTAGAAGGTCAAAATAACACTCGGAAATTGTGAAAATTAGAATAATGCCCATTTTGTGTAAAAGTTGTTTGTTCAGGTGAGATGGAACCTTTGGCCCAAGACATGATGTCACCACGTGGTCTGATTATAATAGACCAATGACTGTTCCTTACCATGAAACGCTTAGTTACAAGCCCTTAACCAACAATGCATTTCAAGAAATAGAGAAAAAAATTGACTAAATAAACAAAAATATATCCAGTATATATATAAAAAAGTAACACAATAAAATAACAATAACGAGTCTATATACAGGGGGGTACCGGTACCGAGTCAATGTGCGGGGGTACAGGTCAGTCGAGGTAATATGTACATGTAGGTAGGGGTAAAGTGACTATGCATAGATAATAAACAGCAAGTATCAGCAGTGTAAATAGAAGGGGGGGGGTGTAAATAGTGTAAACAGTCCGGGTGGCCATTTGATTAATTTTTCAGCAGTCTTATGGCTTGGGGGTAGAACCTGTTACGGTGCCTTTTGGTCCTAGACTTGGCGGTCCAGTACCATTTGCCGTAAGATAGCAGAGAGAGCATTCTATGACTTTGGTGACTGGAGTCTTTGACAATTTTTTGTGCCTTCCTCTGACACTGCCTAGCATATAGGTCCTGGATGGCAGGAAGCTTGGCCCCAGTGATGTACTGGGCCTTACGCACTACCCTCCATAGCGCTTTACTCTCAGATGCCGAGCCATTGCCATACCAGGCGGTGATACAACAGGTCAGGATGCTCTCGATGGTGCAGCTATAGAACTTTTTGAGGATCTGGGGGGGGGGGCCCATGACAAATCTTTTCAATCTCCTGTGGGGGGAAAAGGTGTTGTCGTGGCTTCTTCACGACTGTCTTGGTGTGTTTGGACCATGATAGTTTGTTGGTGATGTGGACACCAAGGAAATTGAAACTCTCGACCCGCTCCACCTCAGACCCGTTGATGTTAATGGGGGCCTGTTCGGCCCGCCTTTTCTTGTAGTCCATGATCAGCTCCTTTGAGGGAGACGTGTTTGTCCTGGCACCACAAGGCCAGGTCTCTGACCTCCTCCCTATAGGCTGTCTCATCGTTGTCCAGGCCTACCACTGTTGTGTCGTCAGCAAACTTAATGATGGTGTTGGAGTTGTGCTTGGCCACACAGTCGTGGGTGAACAGGGAATACAGGAGGGGACTAAGTACACACCACTGAGGCGCCCCAATGTTGAGGATCAGCGTGGAGATCAAGGTAGCTACCTAGACAATTTTTCCCCTGTTAGCTACTAATAGCTAGAAATAGGGATGCTTGGCCGATTTGAAACATTGTCTTCTCCTGGCAGGATTTACCTGCCTACCCAACAGTTAGAAAAAAAATACATAATTCATAATGGTTTTTAATTCATTTTAGTTCGTTTTGGAGTCAATTATAATCGTTTTAGTTAAACCTTTTCTAATGGGTTTCAATGTCATCTTAAATTAGCCATAAATCCCCTCGTGACAGGGGGAATGTAAACTTGTATGCAACAGGGAGTGGCAGTTGAATGCAAGCTTCAAAAAACTATTTAAATAGTTAAAAGTGAGCATCTCGTGCCTGGATTTACATTTGTAATCGGTGATAATTTGCCCCATCATCAGATGAGCGGCAGTCAGTGAATGTTCTTTTCATGATTTCACCTCATTTTGACATTCTGTCATAAATAGCACGCTCAACTTAATAAAAAAAACACATTTTCCCATCTCCAAAAAAATAAAATAAGATTAAAGTAAGTGCCTATTAAGTGCCAAATAAAGTAAGAGGGTTGACCGTAACAGGGTTGATGTTAAATCAGCCATGAATCCCTTTGTGACAGGGGGAATGGAAGCTTGTTGTGTAAAACAGGGAGTGGCAGATGAAGGCAAGCTTCACAAGAAAAATGTAATTGTAAAAATAAATCTAGCCTGTCTATCTATAGGTAACAGGGTGGATGTGTTATTCTAGCCTGTCTATCTATAGGCAACAGGGTGGATGTGTTATTCTAGCCTGTCTATCTATAGGCAACAGGGTGGATGTGTTATTCTAGCCTGTCTATCTATAGATAACAGGGTGGATGTGTTATTCTAGCCTGTCTATCTATAGATAACAGGGTGGATGTGTTATTCTAGCCTGTCTATCTATAGGTAACAGGGTTGATGTGTTATTCTAGCCTGTCTATCTATAGATAACAGAGGCGAAGGTCGATAGCCAATGTGTCCCCCGAAACACGACCCCGCCAAGCCGCACGGCTTCTTGACACACTGCTCCCTTAACCCGGAAGCCAGTCGCAACAATGTGTCAGAGGAAACACTGTCCAGCTGGCAACCGTGTCAGCGTGCAGGCGCCCGGCCCGCCACAGGAGTCGCAAGAGCGCGATGGGACAAGGACATCCCAGCCAGCCAAACCCCTCCCCTAACCTGGACGACGGCACTGGGCCAATTGTGTGTCGACCTCATGGGTCTCCCGGTCGTAGCTGGCTGCAACACAGCCCGGGATCGAACCCGGATCTGTAGTGACGCCTCAAGCACTGCAGTGCCTTAGACCGTTGCGTCACTTGGGAGGCCAACTAGGGCTTTACAATGATGGTGATAACTTGGGAGAAATGTTGGGGTTAAGTGGGTTAAAGTCTTCCTAGAAGTCACAGATGGTGCATGAAGGAAAATGTCAAAATGCTTCATCTTGGCATTTTAACAAGTCTTTATTTACATTACAAATCTGATTTATTGATCTGTTCATGTGATCCATATTAAAAAAGGGTACTTTATTTAATATAAATTGCATTTAAAATTCTATATCGGTGCGCAAAAGGCAGTATTTTCATGGAACGACCCAGAATAAGAAGTGCGCAACAGGATGTCGATGCTGTTTTACAGATGGTGCTGCATTGCTGAAGCAGCGACCCAGAAACCTGGTTTCCCCTCTTGTCGCCCCCCTGTACATTTAGGTTTCCTGTCAAACTGATCCCACAGCCGGGGGCTATGAATCACTCCCTCTATTAAGAGGTCACTGTATAAATAGTTATTCACTTTTAGGTTACACTTGAAATGCAGTGTTAAAATGCCAGTGAACGAAGATACATTTTGACAGCATTTATAAATAGTATGAATTCTCCAATGCAAAAAAAATATATATACTGATATTTGACTGTTTAACCTTGGAAATAATGAAATTGGAATCCAGAATTCTTGTAGTAGCATTTATTAAAGAATTTAATCAGATAATAGACATAATTGATACAAATTCTCAAACCGTTTGATCAATGGCAATAACACATGTCACAACATTCTTTTTTTTTAACCAAAACTTGTTAGTGAAGCTGTGACAACCTCAGGTACATTCCATATCGTGGTGATAAATATTAGGGTGGAAAATACATTGTGAAAAGGTGGCAATGTGAGGTAAAAGTAAAAGGAATGCATTTATTTAGTGTATCTCAAAGAAAATATAAAAAGAGTATATATTTATCCAACTGCCAAACCCAGAAAACACTGTGGACCTAGTTTAGGACTGATAGACAACAATATTGTCGAAAAGGTGCACATGGGAAGCATTGGGGGATAACAATTAAAGTCGCAAATGTAGAAAACTTAAATACTTTTTGGACTCCATATGGGCAACCGAACAAATGTCTTAACTGAAAATGATCGGCTTTGTTTGGTGAAAACCGCAGCACTATTATTTATCTCTATGCCAAAGGTTTCTACTTGTCCAAACATGAGCTATGGAGCTTTCCAAGAGGGCAATTCCCAATGGAGTAGAAGATCACAGCACATATAAGAACAAGATTTTTGTTTGGGGAGATCAGAATCTTTATTTTACATAACCCAGAATTTATTTTTTGGAAATTGTATACTTTTGTAGAGAACTATTTCCATGCATGTTAGAGGCCCGGGGAGAAGCCTGTTTAGATGAGAGCTATGCTGTTATTGCCTAGTGCTGGGTCGGCTTTCCCACCGAGAGGTTTTTTTTTTGGCATGGGAAGCCTGTGTTCACATTTTTGTGGGGAACATGGAGTAGCATTGCTTTAATCCCTTGCCAGTCTAGCGCTTCAGGGTTGTGAAATATCGTCGTCAAAAATAGCATCAAAGCACATATGAAATGTCATCAAAGCAAGACTGCCAACGTTTATTCAACCAGAACTAAAAGCTGTCAGTTTTTTGTTTTTCAGAACGGAGTGGCTGCAGATCTGATTTTACTCAGACCTTTTTATTTTTATGTCTCGAAGCTTCTGAGCATGTGCAGGATTCTCTAGGTAATTATATTTATTTTTATGTAGCTACTGCTTACAATAATCCCCCTTCTGGGAAAAGAGAGGAGAGCAGGGATTGATATTGGAGCTTGTCTAGAGATTTTATGAAGCCACAATGATCCATTATCTTTATGCTCCTCAGGATGAACACATTTCAATATTCAAAAGTTTCGTCAAATTAACTAGAAAATAACTAGGAAATAGCCATAATCTATTTAGGAATGTAGGCTATGTGCCAAAACAAAGCTGTAAGACAAAACCTTCACGTTTAAGGTTGCAAGGTTCCTGTAATTTTCCCAAGATTCACAGATTTTTCCAAAACTCCTGATTGGAGGATTATGTATTTCCTGCCTATTCCTTCTTGATTCTGGGAATCTTCCAAATGGAAATTCTGGAAAAACCTGGGAATTTGGGGATAATTACTGGAATGTTGCAATGTTGCAACCATGTCCACTCTATAGGTATTTCATGAGCAGAATAGATATGGGGAAGGGGTAGGGGGACTCCCTGGGATGGCATTGGGTGGGCTCCCTGGAATGGGGTGGGGGCTCCCTGGGATGGGGTGGGGGCTCCCCGGGATGGGGTGGGGGTTGGTCAATGATCAGTCCTCAGCTGGCAGCTGGGGGTTGCCAGGGCCGCAGGCGCGGGTGAGCTGAACAGAGGAGATGGTGAGGGTGCTGAACTCATCCATGTAGAGGAAGGGCACATGCTCTGTAGAAGTGGTCTGGCAGCACGGCATCTGGGGTTAGGATTAAAGAGAGGAGGAGGGAGGAGTTAACATCTGGGGTCAGGGTTAAAGAGAGGGGGAGGGAGGAGTTACCATCTGGGGTTAGGGTTAACGAGAGGGGGAGGGAGGAGTTACCATCTGGGGTTAGGGTTAACGAGAGGGGGAGGGAGGAGTTACCATCTGGGGTTAGGGTTAAAGAGAGGAGGAGGGAGGAGTTACCATCTGAGGTTAGGTTTAAAGAGAGGGGGAGGAGTCAACAACAGAGTATCATATAGTAACCTGAATACAACCTTAGGCGTTGAAGTGCTGTCTTCACTATTTTTGGAAGACTTGTAGTAGCCTTCTTTTTACCTAGACAACCACTGGCATATACAATACATTTATCTAGGGAGGAGTCTATATTTAAGCCATAAGGTCAGAAGGGTTGTGGTATATGGCCAATATACCATGGCTAAGGGCTGTTAAGCACGACGCAACGGGGAGTGCTTGGATACAGCCATTAGCCGTGGTATATTGGCCATATACCACAACCCCCCGAGGTACCTTATTGCTATTATAAACTGGTTACCAATGTAATTATGCTTTGTCATACCCGTGGTATATGGTTTGATATACCATGGCCGTCAGCCAATCAGCATTCAGGGCTCGAACCACCCAATTTATAATAAACATGTTTTTTTAGCAATCACACCCTTTTAGTATGTTACAAATTTGAGGATCCCATTGATAATTTGGTGTCTAAATCCAGTGTCACTTGGTGTTAAACAATTTAAATGAAGGGGAATAACATTATGAGCAAAATTATGAATCATGTGGCTTTAGTAAACGTTTTTTAAAGGGTTAAGGACCTTAGATTTGAGCATCTGTGACCTCCTTTGAAGAAAATTCTCAATAACCTAAAATTGGTGTCTCATTGGTGGTCCCAGTCCTACTGGTGGTACAATGTTATCCTGATGGAAATATTATTTAAAGTCATTAAGCTGAAATACTAGTGGATTTAGAATGGGACGTTTTAGCCAAATACATTTCCATAAAAAGTATATAAAAAAAAAACTGTTAACAGTAAGTTGAAACACTGCGAGAAATGTGATACGTCTAAAGCACAGGTGGCTGCAAGATGTTCCTCGTGATCGCCCTTGCACCTGGCTGTCCTTCTCACTCACAGAGCTGCTTGTTTCCGCAGATACCAAGACAAAACATTGATATCTCCCCTAGCACAGCCTGGGGTCTCTCCAGGACACTCTGTTTCCCTGCTGTTTTCCCAGACCTGAGACAAATTCTCTTCATCTTGATGTGCGCCTGATTTGTTGTTGTTGTTAGCTTTAATGGTATGCAGGGTGGGAAGACGTTGCACTTTCCTACTGTCCCAGGCAAGCTGACAACTTCAAGTATTTGAATGTTTTTGATTTATGTATTTGGTCTGCTACTTTTCTAGGAACTAAACTGAACATTGTGCTTGACTTACGGACTGACTAAAATGGAAACCAGATGTGGATCTTAAGGCAGCGGACCAACTCAGAATCCAATTATCCAATAGGACAAGCCAAAAACCTATTATAGTAAGCTTATTCACATAATGCTAATACATTGATCATGATCATAATCCACACAATGTCCTACTACACACCAGTAAAGTGCCTTTCCTTTTTTAAGAAAGATGAAGGGTTGTTTTACCTGTGAGGGGGTGTCCTGTGCGGGAGGAGTGTGTGATGGGCAACGCGAGGGGCTCAGGTCCAGTTGAGAGTTGCAGGGTGAGCACTGGACGTAGGTGAAACTCTCAGGGTAGACTACCCAGTTCTCCCAGCCAAGATCTAATGGAGAAATGAAGACAGACGACACAGAAGGCTTAAATGCTATGGTGAAGGCCACAGATATGCACGCACGCACGCGCACACACACACACACACACACACACACACACACACACACACACACACACACACACACACACACACACACACACACACACACACACACACACACACACACACACACACACACACACACACACACACACACACACACACACACACACACACACACACGTCTTGGCCAGGTCGCAGTTGCGCAAATAAAAACTTTAAAAAATATAAATAAATAAAAACACACTTTATTGAAGTTTCATAGATTAACAGTGTTTTATTAAATTTGTGTGAACAGAGCTGGTCACCTTTCAGGAAGATCTGTGAGGCCAGCGGACAGCATTTCAGACCACTACTGTTGTCTGCTACAGGAGCCTCAGCCTGGGGTAAAGCCACTATGGAGAAAGGGAAAGGACATATACTAGAAGCAGAATAATGTAATGATCATATAGCCCTCTTAAGCCCATTACGAACTGGCTAGCACACTGATCATATAGCCCTCTTAAGCCCATTACGAACTGGCTAGCACACTGATCATATAGCCCTCTTAAGCCCATTACGAACTGGCTAGCACACTGATCATATAGCCCTCTTAAGCCCATTATGAACTGGCTAGCACACTGATCATATAGCCCTCTTAAGCCCATTATGAACTGGCTAGCACACTGATCATATAGCCCTCTTAAGCCCATTATGAACTGGCTAGCACACTGATCATATAGCCCTCTTAAGCCCATTATGAACTGGCTAGCACACTGATCATATAGCCCTCTTAAGCCCATTATGAACTGGCTAGCACACTTGCACGTTTGGTCAGAAGAACCGGGTTTTAGTCTCCGCATTGGAAGTTACTCACCTCTGCTGTTATCTACCATTTGGATGACACTGAAGTTGGCAACACTTTATTTGGATAGTCCTTTAGTAGATGGTTTGTAGCTAGTCAGTAGATGTTCAATAACTGTCAACAACATTTCAACTAAACATCCACTAACCCTAAACTTAACCCATACCCTTACACTAATTCTAAACTTAAGCCATACCCTAACCCTTACCCTAATTCTAAAACGTAACCCATACCCTAACCCTTACCCTAATTCTAAACGTAACCCATACCCTAACCTTTATCCTAATTCTAAACTTAACCCATATCCTAACCCTTACCCTAATTCTAAAACTAGCCCATGTGTAACCTTAGCAGGCAGTTGCTTATCAAAAGATGGTCAAATTATCAACAGACTATCTGAAAGTATTTGTATCGTGTATTTGTGTTTATTATGGATCACTATTAGCAGTTACTCTCCCTGGGGTTTATTAGGGATCCCCAGTAGTTCCTGCCAAGGCAGCAGCTACTCTTCCTGGGGTTTATTAGGGATCCCCAGTAGTTCCTGCCAAGGCAGCAGCTACTCTTCCTGGGGTTTATTAGGGATCCCCAGTAGTTCCTGCCAAGGCAGCAGCTACTCTTCCTGGGGTTTATTAGGGATCCCCAGTAGTTCCTGCCAAGGCAGCAGCTACTCTTCCTGGGGTTTATTATGGATCCCAATTAGTTCCTGCCAAGGCAGCAGCAACTCTTCCTGGGGTTTATTATGGATCCCAATTAGTTCCTGCCAAGGCAGCAGCTACTCTTCCTGGGGTTTATTAGGGATCCCCAGTAGTTCCTGCCAAGGCAGCAGCTACTCTTCCTGGGGTTTATTATGGATCCCAATTAGTTCCTGCCAAGGCAGCAGCAACTCTTCCTGGGGTTTATTATGGATCCCAATTAGTTCCTGCCAAGGCAGCAGCTACTCTTCCTGGGGTTTATTAGGGATCCCCAGTAGTTCCTGCCAAGGCAGCAGCTACTCTTCCTGGGTTCCAGACACATTAAGACACTTATATCACACATAAAATAAAATAAAACAGTACATCATATAACACTGTCACACCACCACATATCTACAATACAAAATGTATGATACCACTGTTCAACAATATTATAATGTAAGTGTGTGTACCGTGTGTTAGTCTAATATAGTAGATCCGAGGGTCATACTATCTAAATTAAGTGGGATCCTGGAGTTCTATTGCCTCCCCAAAATGTGTCTACCTGCTTTGTCCTTGTTCTTGTGAGAGATGGCAGAGAATGCGGTCTTCCATTGCTGTCTGATGGCAGTCAGTCTGTCTGCCGTCACCTGGGGCTCCTGCTGCAGGTTGAGGGCTCCGATAAGAGTCTTTTTGATGTCATTCAACAGCTCTCCATGGCACCTGCACACGGAACAGACAAATTTGTTTATTGCAAATCAAATCGAGTTTATATATGTAAAACAGTCAATTGAAACTTTAATTTGCTTATTTTCTGACAATAAAATATTTGTAGCATTCCAGTTGTATTTTTATTTTAGTATTTATTTTTATTTTCAGTATATGGTCATGAAAATACTTTAGAAAACAATTCCCGGTGACTTTTTTTTACACAATTCCTGGCAATTTTTAAAAACAATTCCCGGTAATGAAAAAATATATATATATATTTATAATTTTTACTAAGAAATCTTTGGTAAGACAAATAAATTTGGCCTCCTATTGCCTTTGACCGCAACAGAGAGAAGGAGATTGTAATGTTAGCAATGGAACGCAGCCACCTGCCTTCTCTCTCTCAGGCATTCACAGTCCTGGCTGGCTACACTTCAGATTGCAGAACCATGGATAGCCTTTTCAATCTCTTGCATCCATTTTGTGAGAATTATCTGAAAGAATCATCAAGCACCATTTTGTGCATGAAATATTTAGATGGACTTCAATCAAGGTATTAATGGCATGCTGTTAAATTGGGAGTACTGTTGGTAATTTAATGGAATAGATTTAATCTGAAGATGATTTTACAAATCCAACCGGATCAACCTTTAGGTAAAGTATTACAACAGCTTGTTCACTCAGACTAAAGTTGGCTGTGTTACCAAAGCATGCGTTTTTCAATCTATAACCGGAGACCATACTTTTTTCAGGCAGTTTGTTCTCACAATCTCTATTTGAGGTGGATCGGCTCTATGTCTAAAGATAGAAGAACAGCGCTGTCTGCAACACCGTCTCTGGAGTGTTGCAGACAGCGTTGCTCTGTCTCTATGCCTTGAATGTTGTCATGTAAGAAAGATTTATAGTTTTGTTCATGCCTGGGGAGAACACAATGTTACACTTAAAACTGTAAGGTCAGCTCTCTCAAATCTAGATGCAGCCAAGTAAACCTCTCATACAACACCCGGCTCATTTCACGAGGCCTCAGCAAGCATTTATCAACGGTGACCTTGTAAGTCATGATATAACCTGGTGCGGCTGTATGGGTCATCAAGATTTAAAATAGCCTAACACTGGATATATGGTTGGCTATTTCAAGTCTTGACGACCTGTAGAACTGGGCATGGAATTTAGAAAATAGTTTATGTCAGGGATTGGCACAACGAGAACATACTAAGTTTCTGTGTTGGTTAGACGGACTGATTATTTAACCAAAAACGCCATTTTGAATTAAATTTAAAAAATTATTTTTTTTGGAATTATTTCCAGAGTTGATGTGTCCTCTATGACCTTCTGACTATCCAGTGATGTGTCGCTCCAGCGAGAGGGGATACTACTAACCTGTCGGGTTGGAGGACGGCAGAGCCAGTAGCTGCAGCGGGCTCCTTCTCCGAGGACTGGAGGACAAAAGATTTCCCCAGAGAACAACCAAAGAGCACCAGCATCATCACAAAGTGCGCAAAATACATTTTTGGAAAGATGGTGGTCAGTCTGGCCTCTATGCAACTATCAGAGCAAATAACACCAACTTGTGGTTTTGTGGCAATAAATGAATTTGACTATGTTCAGTAAATGAAGGAAGAACTAGGTGTTCTTCAGTTGGCAGAGGAGGAGGCTGTACTGGTACAACTGATAATGACACTCTGGTAGAGGTCTGGTTATCCAATGGAAGCTCACAACGGGGCAGGAAGAGAATAGCTATTGTTTGTATTGGCCTGGAAACCTCAGCTTTATCTCCTCGTACACCAGGTTGTCCTTGGAATATTTTACATTGTTTTTATGTCCTGCAAGTATGAAACAGTGTTGAGGTGATAGAGAAGGACCAGAGAGAAAGTGAGAGAGCTGAGAGAGAAAGATTGAGAGAGGGAGAGAGAAAGATTAGGAGAGACAGAAAGATTGAGAGAGAGCTGAGAGAGATCTGAGAGAGAAAAATTAAGAGAGACAGAAAGATTGAGAGAGAGAGAGAGAGAGACTACTTACCCTAGTTGTATAGACAAAGAGTATCATGGGTAATGTGCGTTGAGACTGAGCACATTAAATGGTTGAACTGATTCCTGTCCATCGTTATTGAATTGTTATAAAGACGTGGTTATGAAACCAGCAAGACATAACGGTCTTGTCAAGTGGGCAATACATAATGTGTGACTGGCTGTTACCTCAGAAGAGGTGTGTGTGTAACCGTTATTTAAAGAGGCACCGTCAATTAAATAACTAATTCTTATTTACAAATGACGGTCGTCCCCGGACCACGCTGGGCCAATTATGCGCCGCCCTATGGGACTCCCAATCACGGCCGGATGTGATTCAGCCTGGAAGAATAGATGATAGGATACAAACATTAATTTGCAGGTGTTCCTTAAAATAAAATAGCCTACTTCTCACGAATGAAACAAAATGATGTAATGTAATATGTTGAAAGAGGGGAAGAAGCTTCTTTCATGGAGAAGAGCAACAATGTCTATGATATCTAGCACCAGACCTGAGAGTACAGCTGCTGTTGTATGCTTTGCATTTTTTGAATTTTGAATTTAATTTTACAAATCAGTTAAGAACAAATTCTTATTTTCAATGACGGCCTAGGAACAGTGGGTTACCTGCCTGTTCAGGGGCAGAACGACAGATTTGTACCTTGTCAGCTCGGGGATTTGAACTTGCAACCTTCCGGTTACTAGTCCAACGCTCTAACCACTAGGCTACCCTGCCTCCCCAAAAGCTTTATGTTTGATATTACTTTACCTGAACCATCTAGCAGGGCATGACACACAAAACAGATCAGTTACATAAAATATCCAGAAGGGATGGAACCCAAGTAAACAAGCTTCACATGAAACATCCAGTAAACTGGGACACCAGTAAACAAGCTTCACATGAAAAAACCCCACAAAGATTCCATTGATTGAGCATAGTTTTTTTTTCTTCCAGCCCATCATCTAGGGAAGTGGAGAATCACAAGACCTCTCTTTATGAAGGCTCCGTCTCAAATGGCACACTATTGCTTATAAAGGGCCCATGGGGCTCTGGTAAAAAAGTAGTGCATTATGAAGGGAATAGGGTGCTATTTGTGACTCAACCTGTTGATAATAGTGACTTGCCATGAAAACTGGGAGTTGGGTTGATAACCAGACAGTCCTCCTTGTTAAAGGGGACTGCAACCATCACCTCCCTATAGTGCTGGCCCAACATGAAAGGTGGCAATCTTCCTCTGATAACCAAGAAAATGTTATTTTTGCTTTGCACCTGCAATGCAAGGACATAGATTCCAGAAAGCAGCCAAACTGTCTGAGAGTTAAATAGAAGTTATGATTACAGCTACTGTAGCGTCTGTTCCTGCGGATATCTCATGATCAGTCGAGATCTCGTTACAGAGACTCAAACTGGGTCAGTCGAAGTAAACATTCACTCACACGACCTGAGACGAACTTGAACTCTTTCTCTCTGACACGTCAAATAGCCAAATGTGTGGAGTAAAATACAGTAAAGAATCCATGAACCATAAACATCAACAGAGACATTTTAGACAAGCCGATACAGAACATGCAGGGGTTTCTACATCCAGATCAGCCTAAGCTGTATCTGATAAACATCACAGACCCCGGCCGACAAATAGGGTCTTTGACATGAACCGATATGAATGTCAGTAGAGATTCATCTGACATCACTATCACCGTAGTCTCTTGTGACTGTCCTATCAGTGAAGGGTGAGAATTCAACAAGACAAACCAATTATTTATATTGCTCAATGTTGCTGGAACAAGAGGGGTGGAAATGTCCTCTTAAACATCTCAGGTCTGGTTGGCACAGCCACATCACTCCAGTGTACCCAGCATTACATCCTTACTATAGTCAGGATAGCTTGTTTCCCCCTTGGGCCATTGATTTACCACTGTTGTTATCATCGTATCAAAGTTGTCCATCATAATGTAATATCCTTTTCTGACTCTTATCATACATTTTCCAATAAGGCGACCCCATAGAGAATATCCATGTACAACAGCTGTGATATTTAAAAAGACTCAAGACTTTCCTGTGATCACTGTGGGCTAAGAAGGTGTTTTTATTTTGTATACTGAACAAAAATATAAAGTGTTGGTCCCATGTAAAGTGTTGGTCCCATGTAAAGTGTTGGTCCCGTGTTTCATGAGCTGAAATAAAGAGATCGCAGAACATTTTCATGTGCACAAAGAGCTTATTTCTCTCAGATGTTGTGCACAAATGTGTTTACATCCCTGTTAGTGAGAATGTTCTCCTTTTCCAAGATAATCCATCCACCTGACAGGTGTGGCATATCAATAATCTGATTAAACAGCATGATAATTACACATGTGCACCTTGTGCTGGGGCCAATAAAAGGCTATTCTAAAATGTGCAGTTTTGTCACACAACACAATGCCACAGATGTCTCAAGTTTGTAGGGAGCATGCAATTGGCATGCTGACTGCAGGAATATCCATGAGAGCTGTTGCCAGAGAATTGAATTTATATACCAAAAGTCATTTTTGAGAATTTGGGAGTAAGTCCAACCAGCCTCACAACCGCAGACCATGTGTATTGCGTCGTGTGGATGAGAGGTTTGCTGATGTCAACGTTGTGAACAGAGTGCCCCATGGTGGCAGTGGGGTCATGGTAAGGGTATTAAGCTACGAACAACAAACACAATTGCATTTTATTGATGGTGATTTGAATGCAGAGAGATACCGTGACGAGATCCTGAGGCCCATTGTTGTGCCATTCATCCACGCCACCATCACCTTATGTTTCAGCATGATAATGCACAGCCCCATGTCGCAAGGATCTGTACACAACTCCTGGAAGTTGAAATGTCCCAGTTCTTCCATGGCCTGCATACTCACTAGAGATGTCACCCATTGAGCCTGTTTGGGATGCTCTGGATCGACGTGTACGACAGCGTGTTCCAGGTCCCGCCAATATCCAGCAACTTCACACAGCCATTGAAGAGGAGTGGGGACAACATTCCACAGCCATTGAAGAGGAGTGGGACAACATTCCACAGCCATTGAAGAGTAGTGGGACAACATTCCACAGCCATTGAAGAGGAGTGGGACAACATTCCACAGCCATGGAAGAGGAGTGGGACAACATTCCACAGCCATGGAAGAGGAGTGGGACAACATTCCACAATCAACAGCCTGATCAACTCTGTGTGAAGGAGATGTGTCACGCTGCATGAAGCAAATGGTGGTCACACCAGATACGGACTGGTTTTCTGATCCACACCCCTACTTTTTATTAAGGTACTGTATCTGTGACCAACAGTCGCATATCTATAAACCAGTCATGTGAAATCCCTAGATAAGGCCCAATTTATTTATTTCAATTGACTGGTTTTCTTTTATGAACTGTAACTCATTAAAATCTTTGAAATGGTGAAGTTTATATTTTTGTTCAGTATAGTTTGGAATTTTGACCCCCTGTCGTTATTTTATACATTTCTAGACATGCCAGTAGTAAGTTAGAGAGGCATGGCAGGACAGTGGCTGATCAGAGCCCTATTGCCAGAGGTTCAGAGTAGGCAGCGGTTACAATGCAGGGGCACAGCAAAGCATTGTTTATGGTTAGAACATGAAGATGAATAATGACCTTGACTGTGGCCTATTTCCCACGGTCTCCTCACTGAGGGTCATGGAGAGATGGAGCACAGGCCCTGGGGGAGAGGTGGGGCACAGGCCCTGGGGGAGAGGTGGAGCACAGGTCCTGGGGGAGAGGTGGAGTACAGGTCCTGGGGGAGTACAGGTCCTGGTGGAGTACAGGCCCTGGTGGAGTACAGGCCCTGGTGGAGTACAGGCCCTGGGGGAGAGGTGGAGCACAGGCCCTGGGGGAGAGGTGGAGTACAGGTCCTGGGGGAGAAGTGGAGTACAGGTCCTGGTGGAGCACAGGCCCTGGTGGAGCACAGGCCCTGGTGGTGGAGTACAGGTCCTGGTGGAGTACAGGCCTTGGTGGAGTACAGGCCCTGGTGGAGTACAGGCCCTGGTGGAGTACAGGCCCTGGTGGAGTACAGGCCCTGGGGGAGAGGTTGAGTACAGGTCCTGGTGGAGTACAGGCCCTGGTGGAGTACAGACCCTGGGGGAGAGGTGGAGTACAGGCCCTGGTGGAGTACAGGCCCTGGGGGAGAGGTGTAGTACAGGCCCTGGTGGAGTACAGGCCCTGGTGGAGAGGTGGAGTACAGGCCCTGGTGGAGAGGTGGAGTACAGGCCCTGGTGGAGAGGTGGAGTACAGGCCCTGGTGGAGAGGTGGAGTACAGGCCCTGGTGGAGAGGTGGAGTACAGGCCCTGGTGGAGAGGTGGAGTACAGGTCCTGGTGGAGAGGTGGAGTACAGGCCCTGGTGGAGAGGTGGAGTACAGGCCCTGGGGGAGAGGTGGAGTACAGGCCCTGGTGGAGAGGTGGAGCACAGGCCCTGGTGGAGAGGTGGAGCACAGGCCCTGGGGGAGAGATTGAGCACAGGCCCTGGGGGAGAGATTGAGCACAGGCCCTGGGGGAGAGATTGAGTACAGGCCCTGGGGGAGAGATTGAGTACAGGCCCTGGGGGAGAGATTGAGTACAGGCCCTGGGGGAGAGATTGAGTACAGGCCCTGGGGGAGAGATTGAGTACAGGCCCTGGGGGAGAGATTGAGCACAGGCCCTGGGGGAGAGATTGAGCACAGGCCCTGGGGGAGAGATTGAGCACAGGCCCTGGGGGAGAGATTGAGCACAGGCCCTGGTGGAGAGATTGATTACAGGCCCTGGGGGAGAGGTGGAGCACAGGCCCTGGGGGAGAGGTGGAGTACAGGTCCTGGGTGAGAGGTGGAGTACAGGTCCTGGTGGAGTACAGGTCCTGGTGGAGTACAGGCCCTGGGGGAGAGGTGGAGCACAGGCCCTGGGGGAGAGGTGGAGTACAGGTCCTGGTGGAGTACAGGTCCTGGTGGAGTACAGGCCCTGGTGGAGTACAGGCCCTGGTGGAGTACAGGCCCTGGGGGAGAGGTGGAGTACAGGCCCTGGTGGAGTACAGGCCCTGGTGGAGAGGTGGAGTACAGGTCCTTGTGGAGAGGTGGAGTACAAGCCCTGGTTGAGAGATGGAGTACAGGCCCTGGAGGAGAGGTGGAGTACAGGTCCTGGTGTCGTACAGGCCCTGGTGGAGTACAGGCCCTGGTGGAGTGGTGGAGTACAGGTCCTGGTGGAGTACAGGCCCTGGTGGAGAGGTGGAGTACAGGCCCTGGTGTCGTACAGGCCCTGGTGGAATACAGGCCCTGGTGGAGTACAGGTCCTGGTGGAGTACAGGCCCTGGTGGAGTACAGGCCCTGGTGGAGAGGTGGAGTACAGGTCCTGGTGGAGTACAGGTCCTGGTGGAGTACAGGTCCTGGTGGAGAGGTGGAGTACAGGCCCTGGTGGAGTACAGGTCCTGGTGGAGTACAGGCCCTGGTGGAGAGGTGGAGTACAGGCCCTGGTGGAGAGATTGAGCACAGGCCCTGGGGGAGAGATTGAGTACAGGCCCTGGGGGAGAGATTGAGCACAGGCCCTGGGGGAGAGATTGATTACAGGCCCTGGGGGAGAGGTGGAGCACAGGCCCTGGGGGAGAGATTGAGCACAGGCCCTGGTGGAGAGATTGATTACAGGCCCTGGGGGAGAGGTGGAGCACAGGCCCTGGGGGAGAGGTGGAGTACAGGTCCTGGGTGAGAGGTGGAGTACAGGTCCTGGTGGAGTACAGGTCCTGGTGGAGTACAGGCCCTGGGGGAGAGGTGGAGCACAGGCCCTGGGGGAGAGGTGGAGTACAGGTCCTGGTGGAGTACAGGTCCTGGTGGAGTACAGGCCCTGGTGGAGTACAGGCCCTGGTGGAGTACAGGCCCTGGGGGAGAGGTGGAGTACAGGCCCTGGTGGAGTACAGGCCCTGGTGGAGAGGTGGAGTACAGGTCCTTGTGGAGAGGTGGAGTACAAGCCCTGGTTGAGAGATGGAGTACAGGCCCTGGAGGAGAGGTGGAGTACAGGTCCTGGTGTCGTACAGGCCCTGGTGGAGTACAGGCCCTGGTGGAGTGGTGGAGTACAGGTCCTGGTGGAGTACAGGCCCTGGTGGAGAGGTGGAGTACAGGCCCTGGTGTCGTACAGGCCCTGGTGGAATACAGGCCCTGGTGGAGAGATTGATTACAGGCCCTGGGGGAGAGGTGGAGCACAGGCCCTGGGGGAGAGGTGGAGTACAGGTCCTGGGTGAGAGGTGGAGTACAGGTCCTGGTGGAGTACAGGTCCTGGTGGAGTACAGGCCCTGGGGGAGAGGTGGAGCACAGGCCCTGGGGGAGAGGTGGAGTACAGGTCCTGGTGGAGTACAGGTCCTGGTGGAGTACAGGCCCTGGTGGAGTACAGGCCCTGGTGGAGTACAGGCCCTGGGGGAGAGGTGGAGTACAGGCCCTGGTGGAGTACAGGCCCTGGTGGAGAGATGGAGTACAGGTCCTTGTGGAGAGGTGGAGTACAAGCCCTGGTTGAGAGATGGAGTACAGGCCCTGGAGGAGAGGTGGAGTACAGGTCCTGGTGTCGTACAGGCCCTGGTGGAGTACAGGCCCTGGTGGAGTGGTGGAGTACAGGTCCTGGTGGAGTACAGGCCCTGGTGGAGAGGTGGAGTACAGGCCCTGGTGTCGTACAGGCCCTGGTGGAATACAGGCCCTGGTGGAGTACAGGTCCTGGTGGAGTACAGGCCCTGGTGGAGTACAGGCCCTGGTGGAGAGGTGGAGTACAGGTCCTGGTGGAGTACAGGTCCTGGTGGAGTACAGGTCCTGGTGGAGAGGTGGAGTACAGGCCCTGGTGGAGTACAGGTCCTGGTGGAGTACAGGCCCTGGTGGAGAGGTGGAGTACAGGCCCTGGTGGAGAGATTGAGCACAGGCCCTGGGGGAGAGATTGAGTACAGGCCCTGGGGGAGAGATTGAGCACAGGCCCTGGTGGAGAGATTGATTACAGGCCCTGGGGGAGAGGTGGAGCACAGGCCCTGGGGAGAGATTGAGCACAGGCCCTGGTGGAGAGATTGATTACAGGCCCTGGGGGAGAGGTGGAGCACAGGCCCTGGGGGAGAGGTGGAGTACAGGTCCTGGGTGAGAGGTGGAGTACAGGTCCTGGTGGAGTACAGGTCCTGGTGGAGTACAGGCCCTGGGGGAGAGGTGGAGCACAGGCCCTGGGGGAGAGGTGGAGTACAGGTCCTGGTGGAGTACAGGTCCTGGTGGAGTACAGGCCCTGGTGGAGTACAGGCCCTGGGGAGTAGGCCCTGGGGGAGGGTGGAGTACAGGCCCTGGTGGAGTACAGGCCCTGGTGGAGAGGTGGAGTACAGGTCCTTGTGGAGAGGTGGAGTACAAGCCCTGGTTGAGAGATGGAGTACAGGCCCTGGAGGAGAGGTGGAGTACAGGTCCTGGTGTCGTACAGGCCCTGGTGGAGTACAGGCCCTGGTGGAGTGGTGGAGTACAGGTCCTGGTGGAGTACAGGCCCTGGTGGAGAGGTGGAGTACAGGCCCTGGTGTCGTACAGGCCCTGGTGGAATACAGGCCCTGGTGGAGTACAGGTCCTGGTGGAGTACAGGCCCTGGTGGAGTACAGGCCCTGGTGGAGAGGTGGAGTACAGGTCCTGGTGGAGTACAGGTCCTGGTGGGGTACAGGTCCTGGTGGAGAGGTGGAGTACAGGCCCTGGTGGAGTACAGGTCCTGGTGGAGTACAGGCCCTGGTGGAGAGGTGGAGTACAGGCCCTGGTGGAGAGATTGAGCACAGGCCCTGGGGGAGAGATTGAGTACAGGCCCTGGGGGAGAGATTGAGCACAGGCCCTGGTGGAGAGATTGATTACAGGCCCTGGGGGAGAGGTGGAGCACAGGCCCTGGGGGAGAGATTGAGCACAGGCCCTGGTGGAGAGATTGATTACAGGCCCTGGGGGAGAGGTGGAGCACAGGCCCTGGGGGAGAGGTGGAGTACAGGTCCTGGGTGAGAGGTGGAGTACAGGTCCTGGTGGAGTACAGGTCCTGGTGGAGTACAGGCCCTGGGGGAGAGGTGGAGCACAGGCCCTGGGGGAGAGGTGGAGTACAGGTCCTGGTGGAGTACAGGTCCTGGTGGAGTACAGGCCCTGGTGGAGTACAGGCCCTGGTGGAGTACAGGCCCTGGGGGAGAGGTGGAGTACAGGCCCTGGTGGAGTACAGGCCCTGGTGGAGAGGTGGAGTACAGGTCCTTGTGGAGAGGTGGAGTACAAGCCCTGGTTGAGAGATGGAGTACAGGCCCTGGAGGAGAGGTGGAGTACAGGTCCTGGTGTCGTACAGGCCCTGGTGGAGTACAGGCCCTGGTGGAGTGGTGGAGTACAGGTCCTGGTGGAGTACAGGCCCTGGTGGAGAGGTGGAGTACAGGCCCTGGTGTCGTACAGGCCCTGGTGGAATACAGGCCCTGGTGGAGTACAGGTCCTGGTGGAGTACAGGCCCTGGTGGAGTACAGGCCCTGGTGGAGAGGTGGAGTACAGGTCCTGGTGGAGTACAGGTCCTGGTGGAGTACAGGTCCTGGTGGAGAGGTGGAGTACAGGCCCTGGTGGAGTACAGGTCCTGGTGGAGTACAGGCCCTGGTGGAGAGGTGGAGTACAGGCCCTGGTGGAGAGGTGGAGTACAGACTCTGGTGGAGAGGTGGAGTACAGGCTCTGGTGGAGAGGTGGAGTACAGGCCCTGGTGGAGTACAGGCCCTGGTGGAGTACAGGCCCTGGTGGAGAGGTGGAGTACAGGCCCTGGTGGAGTACAGGCCCTGGTGGAGAGGTGGAGTACAGGCCCTGGTGGAGTACAGGCCCTGGTGGAGAGGTGGAGTACAGGCCCTGGTGGAGAGGTGGAGTACAGGCCCTGGTGGAGAGGTGGAGTACAGGCCCTGGTGGAGAGGTGGAGGACAGGCCCTGGTGGAGAGGTGGAGGACAGGCCCTGGTGGAGAGGTGGAGGACAGGCCCTGGTGGAGAGGTGGAGTACAGGCCCTGGTGGAGAGGTGGAGTACAGGCCCTGGTGGAGAGGTGGCGTACAGGACCTGGTGGAGAGGTGGAGGACAGGCCCTGGTGGAGAGGTGGAGGACAGGCCCTGGTGGAGAGGTGGAGTACAGGCCCTGGTGGAGAGGTGGAGGACAGGCCCTGGTGGAGAGGTGGAGGACAGGCCCTGGTGGAGAGGTGGAGTACAGGCCCTGGTGGAGAGGTGGAGTACAGGCCTTGGTGGAGAGGTGGAGTACAGGCCCTGGTGGAGAGGTGGAGGACAGGCCCAAAGTACTTATTTCCACAGGTTGTGTTGAGGAGATGTGTCGCAGGTTGTCTAAAAGCAAACTAGATTACGTTCCTGGAGTGTTTGAAAACATCGTGATGAGTAAAGATTCAACAGACAAAGTCATTCAGTTTGAAGGAAATGTAATGGATTGGCAGTGTGTTGTATTACCAAACATAGTTTGTCTTTTTTTGATTATAGTGCATCCAGCCTGCCTCTTGTAACCTTGGACTGGGTTTGGCCTTATGTGAAACTGTTTACAAGACATTTATAACTTTCTGAGAATGTCTGGGAAAATGAAAAGGGTATCTGAGAGTAAGAGCACTCCTCTAACCTTGTCCCAACCCTGGCTACTGGGGAGAAAGTCTGGCGCAGGAGACTGGCTTTACTAGTTCTTTCCGTTAGCTCACTTTACAGCCAATCAATCCAAGTACATGAATGAATCCACACTAACATACCACTTGATTTACTTTAGAATAAAGCAATATATTTGGCATTCATGCTAAGCAGAAAAAACATAGCAACAACATGGCAACAACGTAGTGACAGGCTGGTAAAACAACATGGCAACAACGTAGTGACAGGCTGGTAAAACAACATGGCAACAACATGGCAACAACATGGCAACAACATGGCAACAACATGGCAACAACATAGTGACAGAATGATAAAACAACATGGCAACAACATGGCAACAACATAGTGACAGGCTGGTAAAACAACATGGCAACAACATAGCAACAACATAGTGACAGGCTGGTAAAACAACATGGCAACAACATGGCAACAACATGGCAACAACATAGTGACAGGCTGGTAAAACAACATGGCAACAACATAGTGACAGACTGGTAAAACAACATGGTGACAACATGGCAACAACATAGTGACAGGCTGGTAAAACAACATGGCAACAACATAGTGACAGGCTGGTAAAACAACATGGCAACAACATAGTGACAGGCTGGTAAAACAACATGGCAACAACATGGCAACAACATAGTGACAGGCTGGTAAAACAACATGGCAACAACATGGCAACAACATAGTGACAGGCTGGTAAAACAACATGGCAACAACATAGTGACAGGCTGGTAAAACAACATGGCAACAACATAGTGACAGGCTGGTAAAACAACATGGCAACAACATGGCAACAACATAGTGACAGGCTGGTAAAACAACATGGCAACAACATAGTGACAGGCTGGTAAAACAACATGGCAACAACATAGTGACAGGCTGGTAAAACAACATGGCAACAACATAGTGACAGGCTGGTAAAACAACATGGCAACAACATGGCAACAACAGTGACAGGCTGGTAAAACAACATGGCAACAATATAGTGACAGGCTGGTAAAACAACATGGCAACAACATAGTGACAGGCTGGTAAAACAACATGGCAACAACATGGCAACAACATGGCAACAACATAGTGACAGGCTGGTAAAACAACATGGCAACAACATAGTGACAGGCTGGTAAAACAACATGGCAACAACATGGCAACAACATAGTGACAGGCTGGTAAAACAACATGGTGACAACATGGCAACAACATAGTGACAGACTGGTAAAACAACAACATGGCAACAACATAGTGACAGGCTGGTAAAACAACATGGCAACAACATGGCAACAACATAGTGACAGAATGATAAAACAACATGGCAACAACATAGTGACAGAATGATAAAACAACATGGCAACAACATAGTGACAGAATGATAAAACAACATGGCAACAACATAGTGACAGGCTGGTAAAACAACATGGCAACAACATAGTGACAGAATGATAAAACAACATGGTGACAACATGGCAACAACATAGTGACAGACTGGTAAAACAACAACATGGCAACAACATAGTGACAGGCTGGTAAAACAACATGGCAACAACATAGTGACAGAATGATAAAACAACATGGCAACAACATAGTCACAGAATGATAAAACAACATGGCAACAACATAGTGACAGGCTGGTAAAACAACATGGCAACAACATGGCAACAACATAGTGACAGGCTGGTAAAACAACATGGCAACAACATAGTGACAGAATGATAAAACAACATGGCAACAACATAGTGACAGGCTGGTAAAACAACATGGCAACAACATGGCAACAACATGGCAACAACATAGTGACAGACTGGTAAAACAACAACATGGCAACAACATGGCAACAACATAGTGACAGGCTGGTAAAACAACATGGCAACAACATAGTGACAGAATGATAAAACAACATGGCAACAACATAGTGACAGGCTGGTAAAACAACATGGCAACAACATGGCAACAACATGGCAACAACATAGTGACAGGCTGGTAAAACAACATGGCAACAACATAGTGACAGGCTGGTAAAACAACATGACAACAACATGGCAACAACATAGTGACAGGCTGGTAAAACAACATGGCAACAACATGGCAACAACATAGTGACAGAATGATAAAACAACATGGCAACAACATGGCAACAACATAGTGACAGGCTGGTAAAACAACATGGCAACAACATAGTGACAGGCTGGTAAAACAACATGGCAACAACATAGTGACAGGCTGGTAAAACAACATGCCAACAACATGGCAACAACATAGTGACAGGCTGGTAAAACAACATGGCAACAACATAGTGACAGGCTGGTAAAACAACATGGCAACAACATGGCAACAACATAGTGACAGGCTGGTAAAACAACATGGCAACAACATGGCAACAACATAGTGACAGAATGATAAAACAACATGGCAACAACATAATGACAGGCTGGTAAAACAACATGGCAACAACATGGCAACAACATGGCAACAACATAGTGACAGAATGATAAAACAACATGGCAACAACATGGCAACAACATAGTGACAGGCTGGTAAAACAACATGGCAACAACATAGTGACAGGCTGGTAAAACAACATGGCAACAACATAGTGACAGGCTGGTAAAACAACATAGTGACAGGCTGGTAAAACAACATGGCAACAACATAGTGACAGGCTGGTAAAACAACATGGCAACAACATAGTGACAGGCTGGTAAAACAACATGGCAACAACATAGTGACAGGCTGGTAAAACAACATGGCAACAACATGGCAACAACATAGTGACAGGCTGGTAAAACAACATGGCAACAACATGGCAACAACATAGTGACAGAATGATAAAACAACATGGCAACAACATGGCAACAACGTAGTGACAGGCTGGTAAAACAACATGGCAACAACATAGTGACAGAATGATAAAACAACATGGCAACAACATGGCAACAACGTAGTGACATGCTGGTAAACCAACATGGCAACAACATAGTGACAGGCTGGTAAAACAACATGGCAACAACATGGCAACAACATAGTGACAGAATGATAAAACAACATGGCAACAACATAGTGACAGGCTGGTAAAACAACATGGCAACAACATGGCAACAACATAGTGACAGAATGATAAAACAACATGGCAACAACATGGCAACAACATAGTGACAGAATGATAAAACAACATGGCAACAACATGGCAACAACATGGCAACAACATAGTGACAGAATGGTAAAACAACATGGCAACAACATAGTGACAGGCTGGTAAAACAACATGGCAACGACATGGCAACAACATAGTGACAGGCTGGTAAAACAACATGGCAACAACGTAGTGACAGGCTGGTAAAACAACATGGCAACAACATAGTGACAGGCTGGTAAAACAACATGGCAACAACATGGCAACAACGTAATGACAGGCTGGCAAAACAACATGGCAACAACATAGTGACATGCTGGTAAAACAACATGGCAACAACATGGCAACAACATGGCAACAACGTAGTGACAGGCTGGCAAAACAACATGGCAACAAGATAGTGACAGGCTGGTAAAACAACATGGCAACAACATAGTGACAGAATGATAAAACAACATGGCAACAACATGGCAACAACATAGTGACAGGCTGATAAAACAACATGGCAACAACATAGTGACAGGCTGGTAAAACAACATGGCAACAACATAGTGACAGAATGATAAAACAACATGGCAACAACATAGTGACAGGCTGGTAAAACAACATGGCAACAACATAGTGACAGAATGATAAAACAACATGGCAACAACATAGTGACAGAATGATAAAACAACATGGCAACAACATAGTGACAGAATGATAAAACAACATGGCAACAACATAGTGACAGGCTGGTAAAACAACATGGCAACAACATGGCAACAACATAGTGACAGGCTGGTAAAACAACATGGCAACAACATAGTGACAGAATGATAAAACAACATGGTGACAACATGGCAACAACATAGTGACAGACTGGTAAAACAACAACATGGCAACAACATGGCAACAACATAGTGACAGGCTGGTAAAACAACATGGCAACAACATAGTGACAGGCTGGTAAAACAACATGGCAACAACATAGTGACAGGCTGGTAAAACAACATGGCAACAACATAGTGACAGGCTGGTAAAACAACATGGCAACAACATGGCAACAACATAGTGACAGGCTGGTAAAACAACATGGCAACAACAGTGACAGGCTGGTAAAACAACATGGCAACAACATGGCAACAACATAGTGACAGAATGATAAAACAACATGGCAACAACATAATGACAGGCTGGTAAAACAACATGGCAACAACATGGCAACAACATGGCAACAACATAGTGACAGAATGACAAAACAACATGGCAACAACATGGCAACAACATAGTGACAGGCTGGTAAAACAACATGGCAACAACATAGTGACAGGCTGGTAAAACAACATGGCAACAACATAGTGACAGGCTGGTAAAACAACATAGTGACAGGCTGGTAAAACAACATGGCAACAACATAGTGACAGGCTGGTAAAACAACATGGCAACAACATGGCAACAACATAGTGACAGGCTGGTAAAACAACATGGCAACAACATAGTGACAGGCTGGTAAAACAACATAGTGACAGGCTGGTAAAACAACATGGCAACAACATAGTGACAGGCTGGTAAAACAACATGGCAACAACATGGCAACAACATAGTGACAGGCTGGTAAAACAACATGGCAACAACATAGTGACAGGCTGGTAAAACAACATGGCAACAACATGGCAACAACATGGCAACAACATAGTGACAGGCTGGTAAAACAACATGGCAACAACATAGTGACAGGCTGGTAAAACAACATGGCAACAACATGGCAACAACATAGTGACAGGCTGGTAAAACAACATGGCAACAACATAGTGACAGAATGATAAAACAACATGGCAACAACATAGTGACAGGCTGGTAAAACAACATGGCAACAACATGGCAACAACATAGTGACAGAATGATAAAACAACATGGCAACAACATAGTGACAGAATGATAAAACAACATGGCAACAACATAGTGACAGGCTGGTAAAACAACATGGCAACAACATAGTGACAGAAGGATAAAACAACATGGTGACAACATGGCAACAACATAGTGACAGACTGGTAAAACAACAACATGGCAACAACATAGTGACAGGCTGGTAAAACAACATGGCAACAACATAGTGACAGGCTGGTAAAACAACATGGCAACAACATAGTGACAGAATGATAAAACAACATGGCAACAACATAGTGACAGGCTGGTAAAACAACATGGCAACAACATAGTGACAGGCTGGTAAAACAACATGGCAACAACATGGCAACAACATAGTGACAGGCTGGTAAAACAACATGGCAACAACATGGCAACAACATAGTGACAGGCTGGTAAAACAACATGGCAACAACATAGTGACAGGCTGGTAAAACAACATGGCAACAACATGGCAACAACATGGCAACAACATAGTGACAGGCTGGTAAAACAACATGGCAACAACATAGTGACAGGCTGGTAAAACAACATGGCAACAACATGGCAACAACATAGTGACAGGCTGGTAAAACAACATGGCAACAACATAGTGACAGAATGATAAAACAACATGGCAACAACATAGTGACAGGCTGGTAAAACAACATGGCAACAACATGGCAACAACATAGTGACAGAATGATAAAACAACATGGCAACAACATAGTGACAGAATGATAAAACAACATGGCAACAACATAGTGACAGGCTGGTAAAACAACATGGCAACAACATAGTGACAGAAGGATAAAACAACATGGTGACAACATGGCAACAACATAGTGACAGACTGGTAAAACAACAACATGGCAACAACATAGTGACAGGCTGGTAAAACAACATGGCAACAACATAGTGACAGAATGATAAAACAACATGGCAACAACATAGTGACAGAATGATAAAACAACATGGCAACAACATAGTGACAGGCTGGTAAAACAACATGGCAACAACATGGCAACAACATAGTGACAGGCTGGTAAAACAACATGGCAACAACATAGTGACAGAATGATAAAACAACATGGTGACAACATGGCAACAACATAGTGACAGACTGGTAAAACAACAACATGGCAACAACATGGAAACAACATAGTGACAGGCTGGTAAAACAACATGGCAACAACATAGTGACAGGCTGGTAAAACAACATGGCAACAACATAGTGACAGGCTGGTAAAACAACATGGCAACAACATGGCAACAACATAGTGACAGGCTGGTAAAACAACATGGCAACAACATGGCAACAACATAGTGACAGAATGATAAAACAACATGGCAACAACATAATGACAGGCTGGTAAAACAACATGGCAACAACATGGCAACAACATGGCAACAACATAGTGACAGAATGATAAAACAACATGGCAACAACATGGCAACAACATAGTGACAGGCTGGTAAAACAACATAGTGACAGGCTGGTAAAACAACATGGCAACAACATAGTGACAGGCTGGTAAAACAACATGGCAACAACATGGCAACAACATAGTGACAGGCTGGTAAAACAACATGGCAACAACATGGCAACAACATAGTGACAGAATGATAAAACAACATGGCAACAACATAATGACAGGCTGGTAAAACAACATGGCAACAACATGGCAACAACATGGCAACAACATAGTGACAGAAGGATAAAACAACATGGTGACAACATGGCAACAACATAGTGACAGACTGGTAAAACAACAACATGGCAACAACATAGTGACAGGCTGGTAAAACAACATGGCAACAACATAGTGACAGGCTGGTAAAACAACATGGCAACAACATGGCAACAACATGGCAACAACATAGTGACAGGCTGGTAAAACAACATGGCAACAACATAGTGACAGGCTGGTAAAACAACATGGCAACAACATGGCAACAACATAGTGACAGGCTGGTAAAACAACATGGCAACAACATGGCAACAACATAGTGACAGAATGATAAAACAACATGGCAACAACATAATGACAGGCTGGTAAAACAACATGGCAACAACATGGCAACAACATGGCAACAACATAGTGACAGAATGATAAAACAACATGGCAACAACATGGCAACAACATAGTGACAGGCTGGTAAAACAACATGGCAACAACATAGTGACAGGCTGGTAAAACAACATGGCAACAACATAGTGACAGGCTGGTAAAACAACATAGTGACAGGCTGGTAAAACAACATGGCAACAACATAGTGACAGGCTGGTAAAACAACATGGCAACAACATGGCAACAACATAGTGACAGGCTGGTAAAACAACATGGCAACAACATAGTGACAGGCTGGTAAAACAACATGGCAACAACATGGCAACAACATAGTGACAGGCTGGTAAAACAACATGGCAACAACATGGCAACAACATAGTGACAGAATGATAAAACAACATGGCAACAACATGGCAACAACGTAGTGACAGGCTGGTAAAACAACATGGCAACAACATAGTGACAGAATGATAAAACAACATGGCAACAACATGGCAACAACGTAGTGACATGCTGGTAAACCAACATGGCAACAACATAGTGACAGGCTGGTAAAACAACATGGCAACAACATGGCAACAACATAGTGACAGAATGATAAAACAACATGGCAATAACATAGTGACAGGCTGGTAAAACAACATGGCAACAACATGGCAACAACATAGTGACAGAATGATAAAACAACATGGCAACAACATGGCAACAACATAGTGACAGGCTGGTAAAACAACATGGCAACAACATAGTGACAGGCTGGTAAAACAACATGGCAACAACATAGTGACAGAAGGATAAAACAACATGGTGACAACATGGCAACAACATAGTGACAGACTGGTAAAACAACAACATGGCAACAACATAGTGACAGGCTGGTAAAACAACATGGCAACAACATAGTGACAGGCTGGTAAAACAACATGGCAACAACATGGCAACAACATGGCAACAACATAGTGACAGGCTGGTAAAACAACATGGCAACAACATAGTGACAGGCTGGTAAAACAACATGGCAACAACATGGCAACAACATAGTGACAGGCTGGTAAAACAACATGGCAACAACATGGCAACAACATAGTGACAGAATGATAAAACAACATGGCAACAACATAATGACAGGCTGGTAAAACAACATGGCAACAACATGGCAACAACATGGCAACAACATAGTGACAGAATGATAAAACAACATGGCAACAACATGGCAACAACATAGTGACAGGCTGGTAAAACAACATGGCAACAACATAGTGACAGGCTGGTAAAACAACATGGCAACAACATAGTGACAGGCTGGTAAAACAACATAGTGACAGGCTGGTAAAACAACATGGCAACAACATAGTGACAGGCTGGTAAAACAACATGGCAACAACATAGTGACAGGCTGGTAAAACAACATGGCAACAACATAGTGACAGGCTGGTAAAACAACATGGCAACAACATGGCAACAACATAGTGACAGGCTGGTAAAACAACATGGCAACAACATGGCAACAACATAGTGACAGAATGATAAAACAACATGGCAACAACATGGCAACAACGTAGTGACAGGCTGGTAAAACAACATGGCAACAACATAGTGACAGAATGATAAAACAACATGGCAACAACATGGCAACAACGTAGTGACATGCTGGTAAACCAACATGGCAACAACATAGTGACAGGCTGGTAAAACAACATGGCAACAACATGGCAACAACATAGTGACAGAATGATAAAACAACATGGCAATAACATAGTGACAGGCTGGTAAAACAACATGGCAACAACATGGCAACAACATAGTGACAGAATGATAAAACAACATGGCAACAACATAATGACAGGCTGGTAAAACAACATGGCAACAACATGGCAACAACATGGCAACAACATAGTGACAGAATGATAAAACAACATGGCAACAACATGGCAACAACATAGTGACAGGCTGGTAAAACAACATAGTGACAGGCTGGTAAAACAACATGGCAACAACATAGTGACAGGCTGGTAAAACAACATGGCAACAACATGGCAACAACATAGTGACAGGCTGGTAAAACAACATGGCAACAACATGGCAACAACATAGTGACAGAATGATAAAACAACATGGCAACAACATAATGACAGGCTGGTAAAACAACATGGCAACAACATGGCAACAACATGGCAACAACATAGTGACAGAAGGATAAAACAACATGGTGACAACATGGCAACAACATAGTGACAGACTGGTAAAACAACAACATGGCAACAACATAGTGACAGGCTGGTAAAACAACATGGCAACAACATAGTGACAGGCTGGTAAAACAACATGGCAACAACATGGCAACAACATGGCAACAACATAGTGACAGGCTGGTAAAACAACATGGCAACAACATAGTGACAGGCTGGTAAAACAACATGGCAACAACATGGCAACAACATAGTGACAGGCTGGTAAAACAACATGGCAACAACATGGCAACAACATAGTGACAGAATGATAAAACAACATGGCAACAACATAATGACAGGCTGGTAAAACAACATGGCAACAACATGGCAACAACATGGCAACAACATAGTGACAGAATGATAAAACAACATGGCAACAACATGGCAACAACATAGTGACAGGCTGGTAAAACAACATGGCAACAACATAGTGACAGGCTGGTAAAACAACATGGCAACAACATAGTGACAGGCTGGTAAAACAACATAGTGACAGGCTGGTAAAACAACATGGCAACAACATAGTGACAGGCTGGTAAAACAACATGGCAACAACATGGCAACAACATAGTGACAGGCTGGTAAAACAACATGGCAACAACATAGTGACAGGCTGGTAAAACAACATGGCAACAACATGGCAACAACATAGTGACAGGCTGGTAAAACAACATGGCAACAACATGGCAACAACATAGTGACAGAATGATAAAACAACATGGCAACAACATGGCAACAACGTAGTGACAGGCTGGTAAAACAACATGGCAACAACATAGTGACAGAATGATAAAACAACATGGCAACAACATGGCAACAACGTAGTGACATGCTGGTAAACCAACATGGCAACAACATAGTGACAGGCTGGTAAAACAACATGGCAACAACATGGCAACAACATAGTGACAGAATGATAAAACAACATGGCAATAACATAGTGACAGGCTGGTAAAACAACATGGCAACAACATGGCAACAACATAGTGACAGAATGATAAAACAACATGGCAACAACATGGCAACAACATAGTGACAGAATGATAAAACAACATGGCAACAACATGGCAACAACATGGCAACAACATAGTGACAGAATGGTAAAACAACATGGCAACAACATAGTGACAGGCTGGTAAAACAACATGGCAACGACATGGCAACAACATAGTGACAGGCTGGTAAAACAACATGGCAACAACGTAGTGACAGGCTGGTAAAACAACATGGCAACAACATAGTGACAGGCTGGTAAAACAACATGGCAACAACATGGCAACAACGTAATGACAGGCTGGCAAAACAACATGGCAACAACATAGTGACATGCTGGTAAAAAAACATGGCAACAACATGGCAACAACATCGTGACAGGCTGGTAAAACAACATGGCAACAACATGGCAACAACGTAGTGACAGGCTGGCAAAACAACATGGCAACAACATAGTGACAGGCTGGTAAAACAACATGGCAACAACATAGTGACAGAATGATGAAACAACATGGCAACAACATAGTGACAGGCTGGTAAAACAACATGGCAACAACATAGTGACAGAATGATAAAACAACATGGCAACAACATAGTGACAGAATGATAAAGCAACATGGCAACAACATAGTGACAGAATGATAAAACAACATGGCAACAACATAGTGACAGAATGATAAAACAACATGGCAACAACATAGTGACAGGCTGGTAAAACAACATGGCAACAACATGGCAACAACATGGCAACAACATAGTGACAGACTGGTAAAACAACAACATGGCAACAACATGGCAACAACATAGTGACAGGCTGGTAAAACAACATGGCAACAACATAGTGACAGAATGATAAAACAACATGGCAACAACATAGTGACAGGCTGGTAAAACAACATGGCAACAACATGGCAACAACATGGCAACAACATAGTGACAGGCTGGTAAAACAACATGGCAACAACATAGTGACAGGCTGGTAAAACAACATGGCAACAACATGGCAACAACATAGTGACAGGCTGGTAAAACAACATGGCAACAACATGGCAACAACATAGTGACAGAATGATAAAACAACATGGCAACAACATAGTGACAGGCTGGTAAAACAACATGGCAACAACATAGTGACAGGCTGGTAAAACAACATGGCAACAACATAGTGACAGGCTGGTAAAACAACATGCCAACAACATGGCAACAACATAGTGACAGGCTGGTAAAACAACATGGCAACAACATAGTGACAGGCTGGTAAAACAACATGGCAACAACATGGCAACAACATAGTGACAGGCTGGTAAAACAACATGGCAACAACATGGCAACAACATAGTGACAGAATGATAAAACAACATGGCAACAACATAATGACAGGCTGGTAAAACAACATGGCAACAACATGGCAACAACATGGCAACAACATAGTGACAGAATGATAAAACAACATGGCAACAACATGGCAACAACATAGTGACAGGCTGGTAAAACAACATGGCAACAACATAGTGACAGGCTGGTAAAACAACATGGCAACAACATAGTGACAGGCTGGTAAAACAACATAGTGACAGGCTGGTAAAACAACATGGCAACAACATAGTGACAGGCTGGTAAAACAACATGGCAACAACATGGCAACAACATAGTGACAGGCTGGTAAAACAACATGGCAACAACATAGTGACAGGCTGGTAAAACAACATGGCAACAACATGGCAACAACATAGTGACAGGCTGGTAAAACAACATGGCAACAACATGGCAACAACATAGTGACAGAATGATAAAACAACATGGCAACAACATGGCAACAACGTAGTGACAGGCTGGTAAAACAACATGGCAACAACATAGTGACAGAATGATAAAACAACATGGCAACAACATGGCAACAACGTAGTGACATGCTGGTAAAACAACATGGCAACAACATAGTGACAGAATGATAAAACAACATGGTGACAACATGGCAACAACATAGTGACAGACTGGTAAAACAACAACATGGCAACAACATAGTGACAGGCTGGTAAAACAACATGGCAACAACATAGTGACAGAATGATAAAACAACATGGCAACAACATAGTCACAGAATGATAAAACAACATGGCAACAACATAGTGACAGGCTGGTAAAACAACATGGCAACAACATGGCAACAACATAGTGACAGGCTGGTAAAACAACATGGCAACAACATAGTGACAGAATGATAAAACAACATGGCAACAACATAGTGACAGGCTGGTAAAACAACATGGCAACAACATGGCAACAACATGGCAACAACATAGTGACAGACTGGTAAAACAACAACATGGCAACAACATGGCAACAACATAGTGACAGGCTGGTAAAACAACATGGCAACAACATAGTGACAGAATGATAAAACAACATGGCAACAACATAGTGACAGGCTGGTAAAACAACATGGCAACAACATGGCAACAACATGGCAACAACATAGTGACAGGCTGGTAAAACAACATGGCAACAACATAGTGACAGGCTGGTAAAACAACATGGCAACAACATGGCAACAACATAGTTGTTATAGACCATGGTGCTTGCCTACGGAGCTGTGAGGGGAACGGCACCTCAGTACCTCCAGGCTCTGATCAGGCCCTACACCCAAATAAGGGCACTGCGTTCATCCACCTCTGGCCTGCTCGCCTCCCTACCACTGAGGAAGTACAGTTCCCGCTCAGCTCAGTCAAAACTGTTCGCTGCTCTGGCTCCCCAATGGTGGAACAAACTCCCTCACGACGCCAGGACAGCGGAGTCAATCACCACCTTCCGGAGACACTTGAAACCCCACCTCTTTAAGGAATACCTAGGATAGGATAAAGTAATCCTTCTCACCCCCTCCCCCCTTAAAATATTTAGATGCACTATTGTAAAGTGGTTGTTCCACTGGATGTCATAAGGTGAATGCACCAATTTGTAAGTCGCTCTGGATAAGAGCGTCTGCTAAATGACTTAAATGTAAATGTAAATGTAATAGTGACAGGCTGGTAAAACAACATGGCAACAACATGGCAACAACATAGTGACAGAATGATAAAACAACATGGCAACAACATGGCAACAACATAGTGACAGGCTGGTAAAACAACATGGCAACAACATAGTGACAGGCTGGTAAAACAACATGGCAACAACATAGTGACAGGCTGGTAAAACAACATGCCAACAACATGGCAACAACATAGTGACAGGCTGGTAAAACAACATGGCAACAACATAGTGACAGGCTGGTAAAACAACATGGCAACAACATGGCAACAACATAGTGACAGGCTGGTAAAACAACATGGTGACAACATGGCAACAACATAGTGACAGACTGGTAAAACAACAACATGGCAACAACATAGTGACAGGCTGGTAAAACAACATGGCAACAACATGGCAACAACATAGTGACAGAATGATAAAACAACATGGCAACAACATGGCAACAACATAGTGACAGAATGATAAAACAACATGGCAACAACATGGCAACAACATGGCAACAACATAGTGACAGAATGGTAAAACAACATGGCAACAACATAGTGACAGGCTGGTAAAACAACATGGCAACGACATGGCAACAACATAGTGACAGGCTGGTAAAACAACATGGCAACAACGTAGTGACAGGCTGGTAAAACAACATGGCAACAACATAGTGACAGGCTGGTAAAACAACATGGCAACAACATGGCAACAACGTAATGACAGGCTGGCAAAATAAAACAACATGGCACAACATGGCAACAACATAGTGACATGCTGGTAAAACAACATGGCAACAACATGGCAACAACGTAGTGACAGGCTGGCAAAACAACATGGCAACAAGATAGTGACAGGCTGGTAAAACAACATGGCAACAACATAGTGACAGAATGATAAAACAACATGGCAACAACATGGCAACAACATAGTGACAGGCTGATAAAACAACATGGCAACAACATAGTGACAGGCTGGTAAAACAACATGGCAACAACATAGTGACAGAATGATAAAACAACATGGCAACAACATAGTGACAGGCTGGTAAAACAACATGGCAACAACATAGTGACAGAATGATAAAACAACATGGCAACAACATAGTGACAGAATGATAAAACAACATGGCAACAACATAGTGACAGAATGATAAAACAACATGGCAACAACATAGTGACAGGCTGGTAAAACAACATGGCAACAACATGGCAACAACATAGTGACAGGCTGGTAAAACAACATGGCAACAACATAGTGACAGAATGATAAAACAACATGGTGACAACATGGCAACAACATAGTGACAGACTGGTAAAACAACAACATGGCAACAACATGGCAACAACATAGTGACAGGCTGGTAAAACAACATGGCAACAACATAGTGACAGGCTGGTAAAACAACATGGCAACAACATAGTGACAGGCTGGTAAAACAACATGGCAACAACATAGTGACAGGCTGGTAAAACAACATGGCAACAACATGGCAACAACATAGTGACAGGCTGGTAAAACAACATGGCAACAACAGTGACAGGCTGGTAAAACAACATGGCAACAACATGGCAACAACATAGTGACAGAATGATAAAACAACATGGCAACAACATAATGACAGGCTGGTAAAACAACATGGCAACAACATGGCAACAACATGGCAACAACATAGTGACAGAATGACAAAACAACATGGCAACAACATGGCAACAACATAGTGACAGGCTGGTAAAACAACATGGCAACAACATAGTGACAGGCTGGTAAAACAACATGGCAACAACATAGTGACAGGCTGGTAAAACAACATAGTGACAGGCTGGTAAAACAACATGGCAACAACATAGTGACAGGCTGGTAAAACAACATGGCAACAACATGGCAACAACATAGTGACAGGCTGGTAAAACAACATGGCAACAACATAGTGACAGGCTGGTAAAACAACATGGCAACAACATGGCAACAACATGGCAACAACATAGTGACAGGCTGGTAAAACAACATGGCAACAACATAGTGACAGGCTGGTAAAACAACATGGCAACAACATGGCAACAACATAGTGACAGGCTGGTAAAACAACATGGCAACAACATAGTGACAGAATGATAAAACAACATGGCAACAACATAGTGACAGGCTGGTAAAACAACATGGCAACAACATGGCAACAACATAGTGACAGAATGATAAAACAACATGGCAACAACATAGTGACAGAATGATAAAACAACATGGCAACAACATAGTGACAGGCTGGTAAAACAACATGGCAACAACATAGTGACAGAAGGATAAAACAACATGGTGACAACATGGCAACAACATAGTGACAGACTGGTAAAACAACAACATGGCAACAACATAGTGACAGGCTGGTAAAACAACATGGCAACAACATAGTGACAGAATGATAAAACAACATGGCAACAACATAGTGACAGAATGATAAAACAACATGGCAACAACATAGTGACAGGCTGGTAAAACAACATGGCAACAACATGGCAACAACATAGTGACAGGCTGGTAAAACAACATGGCAACAACATAGTGACAGAATGATAAAACAACATGGTGACAACATGGCAACAACATAGTGACAGACTGGTAAAACAACAACATGGCAACAACATGGCAACAACATAGTGACAGGCTGGTAAAACAACATGGCAACAACATAGTGACAGGCTGGTAAAACAACATGGCAACAACATAGTGACAGGCTGGTAAAACAACATGGCAACAACATGGCAACAACATAGTGACAGGCTGGTAAAACAACATGGCAACAACATGGCAACAACATAGTGACAGAATGATAAAACAACATGGCAACAACATAATGACAGGCTGGTAAAACAACATGGCAACAACATGGCAACAACATGGCAACAACATAGTGACAGAATGATAAAACAACATGGCAACAACATGGCAACAACATAGTGACAGGCTGGTAAAACAACATAGTGACAGGCTGGTAAAACAACATGGCAACAACATAGTGACAGGCTGGTAAAACAACATGGCAACAACATGGCAACAACATAGTGACAGGCTGGTAAAACAACATGGCAACAACATGGCAACAACATAGTGACAGAATGATAAAACAACATGGCAACAACATAATGACAGGCTGGTAAAACAACATGGCAACAACATGGCAACAACATGGCAACAACATAGTGACAGAAGGATAAAACAACATGGTGACAACATGGCAACAACATAGTGACAGACTGGTAAAACAACAACATGGCAACAACATAGTGACAGGCTGGTAAAACAACATGGCAACAACATAGTGACAGGCTGGTAAAACAACATGGCAACAACATGGCAACAACATAGTGACAGGCTGGTAAAACAACATGGCAACAACATAGTGACAGGCTGGTAAAACAACATGGCAACAACATGGCAACAACATAGTGACAGGCTGGTAAAACAACATGGCAACAACATGGCAACAACATAGTGACAGAATGATAAAACAACATGGCAACAACATAATGACAGGCTGGTAAAACAACATGGCAACAACATGGCAACAACATGGCAACAACATAGTGACAGAATGATAAAACAACATGGCAACAACATGGCAACAACATAGTGACAGGCTGGTAAAACAACATGGCAACAACATAGTGACAGGCTGGTAAAACAACATGGCAACAACATAGTGACAGGCTGGTAAAACAACATAGTGACAGGCTGGTAAAACAACATGGCAACATGGCAACAACATAGTGACAGGCTGGTAAAACAACATGGCAACAACATGGCAACAACGTAGTGACAGGCTGGTAAAACAACATGGCAACAACATAGTGACAGGCTGGTAAAACAACATGGCAACAACATGGCAACAACATAGTGACAGGCTGGTAAAACAACATGGCAACAACATGGCAACAACATAGTGACAGAATGATAAAACAACATGGCAACAACATGGCAACAACGTAGTGACAGGCTGGTAAAACAACATGGCAACAACATAGTGACAGAATGATAAAACAACATGGCAACAACATGGCAACAACGTAGTGACATGCTGGTAAACCAACATGGCAACAACATAGTGACAGGCTGGTAAAACAACATGGCAACAACATGGCAACAACATAGTGACAGAATGATAAAACAACATGGCAATAACATAGTGACAGGCTGGTAAAACAACATGGCAACAACATGGCAACAACATAGTGACAGAATGATAAAACAACATGGCAACAACAACATGCTAAACAACATGGCAACAACATAGTGACAGAATGATAAAACAACATGGCAACAACATGGCAACAACATGGCAACAACATAGTGACAGAATGGTAAAACAACATGGCAACAACATAGTGACAGGCTGGTAAAACAACATGGCAACGACATGGCAACAACATAGTGACAGGCTGGTAAAACAACATGGCAACAACGTAGTGACAGGCTGGTAAAACAACATGGCAACAACATAGTGACAGGCTGGTAAAACAACATGGCAACAACATGGCAACAACGTAATGACAGGCTGGCAAAACAACATGGCAACAACATAGTGACATGCTGGT
The DNA here is from genome assembly GCF_021184085.1 of Oncorhynchus gorbuscha. Classification (NCBI taxonomy): domain Eukaryota; kingdom Metazoa; phylum Chordata; class Actinopteri; order Salmoniformes; family Salmonidae; genus Oncorhynchus; species Oncorhynchus gorbuscha. The sequence continues at coordinate 91,040,945 of NC_060188.1, read as the reverse complement.
AAAAAAACATGGCAACAACATGGCAACAACATGGCAACAACATCGTGACAGGCTGGTAAAACAACATGGCAACAACATGGCAACAACGTAGTGACAGGCTGGCAAAACAACATGGCAACAACATAGTGACAGGCTGGTAAAACAACATGGCAACAACATAGTGACAGAATGATAAAACAACATGGCAACAACATAGTGACAGGCTGGTAAAACAACATGGCAACAACATAGTGACAGAATGATAAAACAACATGGCAACAACATAGTGACAGAATGATAAAGCAACATGGCAACAACATAGTGACAGAATGATAAAACAACATGGCAACAACATAGTGACAGGCTGGTAAAACAACATGGCAACAACATGGCAACAACATAGTGACAGGCTGGTAAAACAACATGGCAACAACATAGTGACAGGCTGGTAAAACAACATGGCAACAACATAGTGACAGGCTGGTAAAACAACATGGCAACAACATGGCAACAACATGGCAACAACATAGTGACAGGCTGGTAAAACAACATGGCAACAACATAGTGACAGGCTGGTAAAACAACATGGCAACAACATGGCAACAACATAGTGACAGGCTGGTAAAACAACATGGCAACAACATGGCAACAACATAGTGACAGAATGATAAAACAACATGGCAACAACATAATGACAGGCTGGTAAAACAACATGGCAACAACATGGCAACAACATGGCAACAACATAGTGACAGAATGATAAAACAACATGGCAACAACATGGCAACAACATGGCAACAACATAGTGACAGGCTGGTAAAACAACATGGCAACAACATAGTGACAGGCTGGTAAAACAACATGGCAACAACATAGTGACAGGCTGGTAAAACAACATGGCAACAACATGGCAACAACATGGCAACAACATAGTGACAGGCTGGTAAAACAACATGGCAACAACATAGTGACAGGCTGGTAAAACAACATGGCAACAACATAGTGACAGGCTGGTAAAACAACATGGCAACAACATGGCAACAACATAGTGACAGGCTGGTAAAACAACATGGCAACAACATGGCAACAACATAGTGACAGGCTGGTAAAACAACATGGCAACAACATGGCAACAACGTAGTGACAGGCTGGTAAAACAACATGGCAACAACATAGTGACAGAATGATAAAACAACATGGCAACAACATGGCAACAACGTAGTGACATGCTGGTAAACCAACATGGCAACAACATAGTGACAGGCTGGTAAAACAACATGGCAACAACATGGCAACAACATAGTGACAGAATGATAAAACAACATGGCAACAACATAGTGACAGGCTGGTAAAACAACATGGCAACAACATAGTGACAGGCTGGTAAAACAACATGGCAACAACATAGTGACAGAATGATAAAACAACATGGCAACAACATGGCAACAACATAGTGACAGAATGATAAAACAACATGGCAACAACATGGCAACAACATAGTGACAGAATGGTAAAACAACATGGCAACAACATAGTGACAGGCTGGTAAAACAACATGGCAACGACATGGCAACAACATAGTGACAGGCTGGTAAAACAACATGGCAACAACGTAGTGACAGGCTGGTAAAACAACATGGCAACAACATAGTGACAGGCTGGTAAAACAACATGGCAACAACATGGCAACAACGTAATGACAGGCTGGCAAAACAACATGGCAACAACATAGTGACATGCTGGTAAAACAACATGGCAACAACATGGCAACAACATCGTGACAGGCTGGTAAAACAACATGGCAACAACATGGCAACAACGTAGTGACAGGCTGGCAAAACAACATGGCAACAACATAGCGACAGGCTGGTAAAACAAGATGGCAACAACATAGTGACAGAATGGTAAAACAACATGGCAACAACATGGCAACAACATAGTGACAGGCTGGTAAAACAACATGGCAACAACATAGTGACAGGCTGGTAAAACAACAAGGCAACAACATAGTGACAGGCTGGTAAAACAACATGGCAACAACATAGTGACAGGCTGGTAAAAAAACATGGCAACAACGTAGTGACAGAATGATAAAACAACATGGCAACAACATGGCAACAACATAGTGACAGGCTGGTAAAACAACATGGCAACAACATAGTGACAGAATGATAAAACAACATGGCAACAACATGGCAACAACATAGTGACAGGCTGGTAAAACAACATGGCAACAACATGGCAACAACATGGCAACAACATGGCAACAACATGGCAACAACATAGTGACAGGCTGGTAAAACAACATGGCAACAACATAGTGACAGAATGATAAAACAACATGGCAACAACATAGTGACAGGCTGGTAAAACAACATGGCAACAACGTAGTGACAGGCTGGTAAAACAACATGGCAACAACATAGTGACAGAATGATAAAACAACATGGCAACAACGTAGTGACAGGCTGGTAAAACAACATGGCAACAACGTAGTGACAGAATGATAAAACAACATGGCAACAACATAGTGACAGGCTGGTAAAACAACATGGCAACAACGTAGTGACCGAATGATAAAACAACATGGCAACAACATGGCAACAACATAGTGACAGGCTGGTAAAACAACATGGCAACAACATAGTGACAGAATGATAAAATGACATGGCAACAACATGGCAACAACATGGCAACAACGTAGTGACAGGCTGGTAAAACAACATGGCAACAACATAGTGACAGGCTGGTAAAACAACATGGCAACAACATGGCAACAACATAGTGACAGGCTGGTAAAACAACATGGCAACAACATGGCAACAACATAGTGACAGGCTGGTAAAACAACATGGCAACAACATAGTGACAGGCTGGTAAAACAACATGGCAACAACATGGCAACAACATGGCAACAACGTAGTGACAGAATGATAAAACAACATGGCAACAATAATATATATTATATTATTATTATATTATTATATTATTATATTATTATTATTATTATATTATAAAACAACATGGCAACAACATAGTGACAGGCTGGTAAAACAACATGGCAACAACATAGTGACAGGCTGGTAAAACAACATGGCAACAACATGGCAACAACATAGTGACAGGCTGGTAAAACAACATGGCAACAACATAGTGACAGGCTGGTAAAACAACATGGCAACAACATGGCAACAACATAGTGACAGGCTGGTAAAACAACATGGCAACAACATAGTGACAGAATGATAAAACAACATGGCAACAACATGGCAACAACATAGTGACATGCTGGTAAAACAACATGGCAACAACATAGTGACAGGCTGGTAAAACAACATGGCAACAACATAGTGACAGGCTGGTAAAACAACATGGCAACAACATGGCAACAACATAGTGACAGGCTGGTAAAACAACATGGCAACAACATAGTGACAGGCTGGTAAAACAACATGGCAACAACATGGCAACAACATAGTGACAGGCTGGTAAAACAACATGGCAACAACATAGTGACAGAATGATAAAACAACATGGCAACAACATGGCAACAACATAGTGACAGGCTGGTAAAACAACATGGCAACAACATAGTGACAGGCTGGTAAAACAACATGGCAACAACATAGTGACAGGCTGGTAAAACAACATGGCAACAACATAGTGACAGACTGGTAAAACAACACAGTGACATAGTGAGTCCTCAAAGATAAATATCCTAGTTATATAGCTGTATACAGTAGCTTATTTTTATGTATAACCAGTCTGTCACTATGTTGTTGCCATGTTTTACCAGTCTGTCACTATGTTGTTGCCATGTTTTACCAGTCTGTCACTATGTTGTTGCCATGTTTTACTAGCCTGTCACTATGTTGTTTTACCAGTCTGTCACTACGTTGTTTTACCAGTCTGTCACTATGTTGTTTTACCAGTCTGTCACTATGTTGTTGCCATGTTTTACCAGTCTGTCACTATGTTGTTGCCATGTTTTACCAGTCTGTCACTATGTTGTTGCCATGTTTTACTAGCCTGTCACTATGTTGTTTTACCAGTCTGTCACTGTGTTGTTGTACCAGTCTGTCACTATGTTGTTGTACCAGTCTGTCACTATGTTGTTTTACCAGTCTGTCACTACGTTGTTTTACCAGTCTGTCACTATGTTGTTTTACCAGTCTGTCACTATGTTGTTGTACCAGTCTGTCACTATGTTGTTGTACCAGTCTGTCACTATGTTGTTTTACCAGTCTGTCACTACGTTGTTTTACCAGTCTGTCACTATGTTGTTTTACCAGTCTGTCACTATGTTGTTTTACCAGTCTGTCACTATGTTGTTGCCATGTTTTACCAGTCTGTCACTATGTTGTTGCCATGTTTTACTAGCCTGTCACTATGTTGTTTTACCAGTCTGTCACTACGTTGTTTTACCAGTCTGTCACTATGTTGTTTTACCAGTCTGTCACTATGTTGTTTTACCAGTCTGTCACTATGTTGTTGCCATGTTTTACCAGTCTGTCACTATGTTGTTGCCATGTTTTACTAGCCTGTCACTATGTTGTTGTACCAGTCTGTCACTATGTTGTTGTACCAGTCTGTCACTATGTTGTTTTACCAGTCTGTCACTATGTCGTTTTACCAGTCTGTCACTATGTTATTGTACCAGTCAAATCAAATCAAAATCAAATCAAATTTATTTATATAGCCCTTCGTACATCAGCTGATATCTCAAAGTGCTGTACAGAAACCCAGCCTAAAACCCCAAACAGCAAACAATGCAGGTGTAAAAGCACGGTGGCTAGGAAAAACTCCCTAGAAAGGCCAAAACCTAGGAAGAAACCTAGAGAGGAACCGGGCTATGTGGGGTGGCCAGTCCTCTTCTGGCTGTGCCGGGTAGAGATTATAACAGAAAATGACCAAGATGTTCAAATGTTCATAAATGACCAGCATGGTCAAATAATAATAAGGCAGAACAGTTGAAACTGGAGCAGCAGCACAGTCAGGTGGACTGGGGACAGCAAGGAGCCATCATGTCAGGTAGTCCTGGGGCACGGTCCTAGGGCTCAGGTCCTCCGAGAGAGAGAAAGAAAGAGAGAATTAGAGAGAGCATATGTGGGGTGGCCAGTCCTCTTCTGGCTGTGCCGGGTGGAGATTATAACAGAACGTGGCCAAGATGTTCAAATGTTCATAAATGACCAGCATGGTTGAATAATAGTAAGGCAGAACAGTTGAAACTGGAGCAGGAGCATGGCCAGGTGGACTGGGGACAGCAAGGAGTCCTCATGTCAGGTAGTCCTGGGACATGGTCCTAGGGCCCAGGCCAGTTGAAACTGGAGCAGCAGCATGGCCAGGTGGACTGGGGACAGCAAGGAGTCATCATGTCAGGTAGTCCTGGGGCATGGTTCTAGGGCTCAGGTCCTCCGAGAGAGAGAAAGAAGGAGAGAAGGAGAGAATTAGAGAACGCACACTTAGATTTACACAGGACACCGAATAGGACAGGAGAAGTACTCCAGATAAACAAACTGACCCTAGCCCCCCGACACATAAACTACTGCAGCATAAATACTGGAGGCTGAGACAGGAGGGGTCAGGAGACACTGTGGCCCCATCCGAGGACACCCCCGGACAGGGCCAAACAGGAAGGATATAACCCCACCCACTTTGCCAAAGCACAGCCCCCACACCACTAGAGGGAAATCTACAACCACCAACTTACCATCCTGAGACAAGGCCGAGTATAGCCCACAAAGATCTCCGACACGGTACAACCCAAAGGGGGGGAAACCCAGACAGGCCGACCACAACAGTGAATCAACCCACCCAGGTGACGCACCCCCCCCAGGGACGGCACGAGAGAGCCCCAGCAAGCCAGTCTGTCACTATGTCATTTTACCAGTCTGTCACTATGTTATTGTACCAGTCTGTCACTATGTCATTTTACCAGTCTGTCACTATGTCATTTTACCAGTCTGTCACTGTTATTTTACCAGTCTGTCACTATGTTATTTTACCAGTCTGTCACTATGTTATTTTACCAGTCTGTCACTATGTTATTTTACCAGTCTGTCACTATGTTGTTGTACCAGTCTGTCACTATGTTATTTTACCAGTCTGTCACTATGTTGTTTTACCAGTCTGTCACCATGTTGTTTTACCAGTCTGTCACTATGTCAAATCAAATGTATTTGTCACATACACATGGTTAGCAGATGTTAATGCGAGTGTAGCGAAATGCTTGTGCTTCTAGTTCCGACAATGCAGTAATAACCAACGAGTAATCTAACCTAACAATTCCAAAACTACTACCTTATACACACACAAGTGTAAAGGGATAAAGAATATGTACATAAAGATATATGAATGAGTGATGGTACAGAATGGCATAGACAAGATGCAGTAGATTGTATCGAGTATAGTATATACATATGAGATGAGTAATGTAGGGTATGTAAACATTATATTAAGTAGCATTGTTTAAAGTGGCTAGTGATGTATTTTACATCAATTTCCATCAATTCCCATTATTAAAGTGACTGGAGTTGAGTCAGTGTGTTGGCAGCAGCCACTCAATGTTAGTGGTGGCTGTTTAACAGTCTGATGGCCTTGAGATAGAAGCTGTTTTTCAGTCTCTCGGGCCCTGCTTTGATGCACCTGTACTGACCTCGCCTTCTGGATGATAGCGGGGTGAACAGGCAGTGGCTCTGGTGGTTGATGTCCTTGATGATCTTTATGCCCTTCCTGTGAAGGCCATGTTGTTGTACCAGTCTGTCACTATGTCGTTTTACCAGTCTGTCACTATGTCGTTTTACCAGTCTGTCACTATGTCGTTTTACCAGTCTGTTACTATGTTGTTGCACCAGTCTGTCACTATGTTGTTGCCATGTTTTACCAGTCTGTCACTATGTTGTTTTACCAGTCTGTCACTATGTTGTTGTACCAGTCTGTCACTATGTTGTTACCATGTTTTACCAGTCTGTCACTCAATGGTAAAGCCCTCCGTCTCAACAGGAGTTTCCATGGGCATCGTGAGGATCTTTTGTTGGTGTTCTACAAGCTGGGTAAAATTGTGTATTTTTTATACAGTTATTTTTCATAATAGATGCAAAACATTCTAGGCTTTCTTTAAGTGTTTGACATGTGCATGACCTTCAACATTCTCTCCACTTCCTTATCAACACCCCCCTTTCACATGTCTCATCCTATCCTGATGAGAATGGCCTGCCAGCGTCTGAGAAGCCATATGTCTTCCACAGAGACATTGTGGATAGAAGAAAAGATTCCATGCATACACTCCACATCCTGTTTTCCTTCCTCCTGGTCTATCCTAATTGGTCTATCCTAACGATCCTTCCTCCTGGTCTATCCTAATTGGTCTATCCTAACGATCCTTCCTCCTGGTCTATCCTAATTGGTCTATCCTAACGATCCTTCCTCCTGGTCTATCCTAATTGGTCTATCCTAACGATCCTTCCCCCTGGTCTATCCTAATTGGTCTATCCTAACGATCCTTCCTCCTGGTCTATCCTAATTGGTCTATCCTAACGATCCTTCCTCCTGGTCTATCCTAATTGGTCTATCCTAACGATCCTTTCCTCCTGGTCTATCCTAACTATCCTTCCTCCTGTTCTATCCTAATTGGTCTATCCTAACGATCCTTCCTCCTGGTCTATCCTAATTGGTCTATCCTAACTATCCTTCCTCCTGTTCTATCCTAATTGGTCTATCCTAACGATCCTTCCTCCTGGTCTATCCTAATTGGTCTATCCTAACGATCCTTCCCCCTGGTCTATCCTAATTGGTCTATCCTAACGATCCTTCCTCCTGGTCTATCCTAATTGGTCTATCCTAACGATCCTTCCTCCTGGTCTATCCTAATTGGTCTATCCTAACGATCCTTCCTCCTGGTCTATCCTAATTGGTCTATCCTAACGATCCTTCCTCCTGGTCTATCCTAATTGGTCTATCCTAACGATCCTTCCTCCTGGTCTATCCTAATTGGTCTATCCTAACTATCCTTCCTCCTGTTCTATCCTAATTGGTCTATCCTAACTATCCTTCCTCCTGTTCTATCCTAATTGGTCTATCCTAACGATCCTTCCCCCTGGTCTATCCTAATTGGTCTATCCTAACGATCCTTCCTCCTGGTCTATCCTAATTGGTCTATCCTAACGATCCTTCCTCCTGGTCTATCCTAATTGGTCTATCCTAACGATCCTTCCTCCTGGTCTATCCTAACTATCCTTCCTCCTGTTCTATCCTAATTGGTCTATCCTAACGATCCTTCCTCCTGGTCTATCCTAACGATCCTTCCTCCTGGTCTATCCTAATTGGTCTATCCTAACTATCCTTCCTCCTGTTCTATCCTAATTGGTCTATCCTAACTATCCTTCCTCCTGTTCTATCCTAATTGGTCTATCCTAACTATCCTTCCTCCTGGTCTATCCTAATTGGTCTATCCTAACTATCCTTCCTCCTGTTCTATCCTAATTGGTCTATCCTAACGATCCTTCCTCCTGTTCTATCCTAATTGGTCTATCCTAACTATCCTTCCTCCTGTTCTATCCTAATTGGTCTATCCTAACTATCCTTCCTCCTGGTCTATCCTAATTGGTCTATCCTAACGATCCTTCCCCCTGGTCTATCCTAATTGGTCTATCCTAACGATCCTTCCCCCTGGTCTATCCTAATTGGTCAATCCTAACGATCCTTCCTCCTGGTCTATCCTAACGATCCTTCCTCCTGGTCTATCCTAATTGGTCTATCCTAACGATCCTTCCTCCTGGTCTATCCTAATTGGTCTATCCTAACGATCCTTCCCCCTGGTCTATCCTAATTGGTTTATCCTAACGATCCTTCCTCCTGGTCTATCCTAATTGGTCTATCCTAACGATCCTTCCTCCTGGTCTATCCTAACGATCCTTCCCCCTGGTCTATCCTAATTGGTCTATCCTAACGATCCTTCCTCCTGGTCTATCCTAATTGGTCTATCCTAACGATCCTTCCTCCTGGTCTATCCTAACGATCCTTCCCCCTGGTCTATCCTAATTGGTCTATCCTAACGATCCTTCCCCCTGGTCTATCCTAATTGGTTTATCCTAACGATCCTTCCTCCTGGTCTATCCTAATTGGTCTATCCTAACGATCCTTCCTCCTGGTCTATCCTAATGATCCTTCCTCCTGGTCTAATCTAACGAGGACCACATCTTAACCTCAGGTACTGTCAGACATACTGTACGTACAGTATAATATCTTCTCTGGTACTCCCCAGGGGAAACATCATTCAACCCATGCACTTTTTAACATGTTATTTTCAGGTGCTTGGGAAGTACAGGGCTCACAATGTGTCATTTTAAAAGACTGGACATGTTTGTCTTTCAGTCCCCAAACCAAGGATATAATAAACTAGAATTTTCAGGCTACACCAATATATTTAACCAAGATAACCCCACCATAGGTAGTTGATTATGTTTAGCAGAATAATCTAATCTTCTCCAGCATGATGTGTACCCATGATCAGAGTCCACTTCTACCATGTCATCCATTTGTCTTTCAGTATGGGCGATTACAGGACCTTTCTCTCTGCCAAATGTGTGACAATCTCTCACTCCTTCTCTTTCTCTCTGTGTGTGTGTGTGTGCCAGTCCGCCAGTGAGCCAGCCGTAAATAGCCAGGACACTGACCCATTAAGGGTTAGGGTGATGAGTAGGTTTTGGGTTACATTATTACATTGGTGACAGGTTGGCTGGCAACACATCCACTTAGTTATTGATTAAATACAAATGTTTTATGCATGAATAGTGTAAACAACTATGCAGCACACCAACGGGTTGGGAGCACTACACTGGTAGCAGAATAGGTTCCAGAGTTTCCAATATACAGTGCCTTTGGAAACTAATCAGACCCCTGGACTTTTTCCACATTTTGTTATGTTACAAGCCTTATTCAAAAATGGATTCAATACATTTTTTCCTCATCAATGTACATGCAATACCCTATAATGTCAAAGCAAAAACAGGTTTTTAGAAATTGCATGGTGGTCAGACAAGCTCATACAGTTCCTTCGGAAACTATTCAGACCCCTTGAATTTTTCCATTTTTTTTTAACGCTACAGCCGTATTCTAAAATGGATTCAATACAAATAAAATCCTCAATCTACACACAATACCCCGTCATGACATCACAATACCCCCGTCATGACATCACAATACCCCATCATGACATCACAATACCCCCGTCATGACATCACAATACCCCGTCATGACATCACAATACCCCATGATGACATCACAATACCCCCGTCATGACATCACAATACCCCATCATGACATCACAATACCCCCGTCATGACATCACAATACCCCATGATGACAAAGCGAAACCGGTTTTTAGAAATGTTGGCTAATTTATGAAACATAAAAAAAACAGAAATATCTTATTTACATAAGTATACAGACCCTTTTCTATGAGACTCCAAATTGAGCTCAGGCGCATCCGGTTTCCATTGATCATCCTTGAGATGTTTCTACAACTTAATTGGAGTACACCTGTGGTAAATTCAATTGATTGGACATGATTTGGAAAGGCACACACCTGTCTATATAAGGTCCCGCAGTAGACAGTGCATGTCAAAGCAAAAACCAAGCCATGAGGTCAAAGGAATTGTCCGTAAAGCTCCGAGACCGGATTGTGTCGAGGCACAGATCTGGGGAAGGGTACCAACAAATGTCTGCAGCATTGAAGGTCCCCAAGAACACAGTGGCCTCCATTATTCTTAAGTTGAAAAAGTTTGGAGCCACCAAGACTCTTCCTAGAGCTGGCTGCCTGGCCAAACTGAGCAATCGGGGGAGAAGGGCTTTGGTCAGGGAGGTGACCAAAAACCCGTTGATCACTCTGACTGAGCTCCAGAGTTCCTCTGTGGAGATGAGAGAGCCTTCCAGAAGGACAACTATCTCTGCAGCACTCCACCAATTAGGCCTTTATGGTAAAGTGGCTAAATGAAAGCCACTCCTCAATAAAAGGCACATGTCAGCCCGCTTGGAGTTTGCCAAAAGGCACCTAAAGGAAACAAGATTCTCTGGTCTGATGAAACCATGATTGAACTCTTTGGCCTGAATGCCAAGCGTCACGTCTGGAGGAAACCTGGCACCGTCCCTACGATGAAGCATGATGGTGGTAGCATCGTGCTGTGGGGAGGTTTTTCTGCAGCAGGGACTAGGAGACTTGTCAGGAAAGATGAATGGAGCAAAGTACAGAGAGATCCTTGATGAAAACCTGCTCCAGAGCACTCAGGACCTCAGACTGGGGCAAAGGTTCACCTTCCCGAGCCAAGACAACGCAGGAGTGAATGTCCTTCAGTGACCCAGCAAGAGCCCGGACTTGAACCTGATCGAACATCTCTGGAGAGACCTGAAAATAGCTGTGTAGTGATGCTCCCCATCCAACCTGACAGAGCTTGAGAGGAACTGCAGAGAAGAATTGGAGAAACTCCCCAAATACAGGTGTGCCAAGTTTGTAACGTCATACCCAAGAAGACCCAATGCTGTAATCGCTGCCAAAAGTGCTCCAACAAAGTACTGAGTAAAGGGTCTGAATTACATATCAAAATGTGATATTTCAGTCATTTTCTTTCCTATAAACTAGCAAAGATTTCTAAAAAAACAGTTTTTGCTTTGTCATGACGGGGTATTGTGATGTCATGACGGGGTATTGTGATGTCATGACAGGGTATTGTGATGTCATGACGGGGTATTGTGTGTAGATTGATGAGGGAAAACAAACTATTTAATCCATTTTAGAATACGGCTGTAACATATCAAAATGTGGTAAAAGTCAAGGGGTCTGAATACTTTCCGATCCCTTGACACTGTAATCACTAATGCTGACATATTTCATCTCTATTAAAAGATGCACTATGCAATGTAATCGCTCTGCAATTTCCTGGCTGACAGAGTTTGAATAGTTCGCCTACTTTCAGTTTGTGACAAAACAATCAAGTATAGTGTAGAGAATCATTGTGCCATGTGAAATATTTTCCATTAGCAAAAAAAAAGTTGTGACAGACGCACAAAACTTCAGAACGGGAAGCATAGAAATAGAACAGAACTACCGCTTCTTAGACTTCCTTTCAATGAGAATAACAGATCTATAACTCACACGTCTATGTGAATTCGGTCGGTTCGCCCCAAAAAGTGACACATTGCAGCTTTAACTTATGCATAATTAGCATTATTCGGTTGCTTGGTTTGTCCTCAGCTTCATGGCAAGAATGTTCTAAAGCTTCTTCAGAAGATCTTCAGCTGGTTGCCCATTGGCAATGGTAATTGATCACAAGGTGTTGGTTCTGCATGGCGGAATCTCGGATACCACAGACCTTCATTACCAGAGTGGACCTCAGCACAGTCCTATGGAGATCTCCGTAACTCCCTGACTAACCCTGACCCAGACTGACTGAGATACTGGGGAGCTGCTGGAGAAGTACAGGACGAGTGGAAACAGCTAATATCTGTCCTCAGAACCAAATCTTGCGTGCACCAGCTGTCTCCAGAGAGTAAAACAGGTGACTGACATCAGACAGAATGCTTAGATTTATGCCACATTTATTGCTGGGATGGATTTGGATGGACATTTTTCCTAAAGTAACAGTGAATAGAGTGGAAGGTCACCATGACTCTCCTTAGTGGTGGTACTGACTAGTACCCTGGTGTTGTCTGTCTGGGCTACAGATTGTGGACATGCTGTGGAGCGACTCCCATGCCTCAGAACACCTTGTGTCCCCAATGAGGTGCGAGGTAGAGGCTGCGACTGGGGCCCAGATGTGACAGATGAGGTCCTGGAATGACACAACCTCACACTGCTCATTAGATGGGGCCCAGGCGTGACTCACGACTTCCACCGAAGGTGGCTCCTCTCCCTGTTCGGGCGGTGCTCGGCGGTCGTCGTCGCCGGCCTACTAGAAGGTGGCTCCTCTCCCTGTTCGGGCGGTGCTCGGCGGTCGTCGTCGCCGGCCTACTAGAAGGTGGCTCCTCTCCCTGTTCGGGCGGTGCTCGGCGGTCGTCGTCGCCGGCCTACTAGAAGGTGGCTCCTCTCCCTGTTCGGGCGGTGCTCGGCGGTCGTCGTCGCCGGCCTACTAGAAGGTGGCTCCTCTCCCTGTTCGGGCGGTGCTCGGCGGTCGTCGTCGCCGGCCTACTAGAAGGTGGCTCCTCTCCCTGTTCGGGCGGTGCTCGGCGGTCGTCGTCGCCGGCCTACTAGAAGGTGGCTCCTCTCCCTGTTCGGGCGGTGCTCGGCGGTCGTCGTCGCCGGCCTACTAGAAGGTGGCTCCTCTCCCTGTTCGGGCGGTGCTCGGCGGTCGTCGTCGCCGGCCTACTAGAAGGTGGCTCCTCTCCCTGTTCGGGCGGTGCTCGGCGGTCGTCGTCGCCGGCCTACTAGAAGGTGGCTCCTCTCCCTGTTCGGGCGGTGCTCGGCGGTCGTCGTCGCCGGCCTACTAGAAGGTGGCTCCTCTCCCTGTTCGGGCGGTGCTCGGCGGTCGTCGTCGCCGGCCTACTAGAAGGTGGCTCCTCTCCCTGTTCGGGCGGTGCTCGGCGGTCGTCGTCGCCGGCCTACTAGAAGGTGGCTCCTCTCCCTGTTCGGGCGGTGCTCGGCGGTCGTCGTCGCCGGCCTACTAGAAGGTGGCTCCTCTCCCTGTTCGGGCGGTGCTCGGCGGTCGTCGTCGCCGGCCTACTAGAAGGTGGCTCCTCTCCCTGTTCGGGCGGTGCTCGGCGGTCGTCGTCGCCGGCCTACTAGAAGGTGGCTCCTCTCCCTGTTCGGGCGGTGCTCGGCGGTCGTCGTCGCCGGCCTACTAGAAGGTGGCTCCTCTCCCTGTTCGGGCGGTGCTCGGCGGTCGTCGTCGCCGGCCTACTAGAAGGTGGCTCCTCTCCCTGTTCGGGCGGTGCTCGGCGGTCGTAGTCCTACTAGCTGCCACCGATCACCTTTTCGTTTGTGTCTGTCTGTATTGTTTACACCTGTGTCCTATTAGTTTATTTCGGGGGGGGGGGTTTATTTACCTCCGCTGCCTGCTCGTCTTTTTGCGGGAATGTTTGCTGTGGTATCTTTGTTAGGGGTGTCTGCACCACAGGGTTTTCTTTTACACAGCATTTTGTACCGTTTGGTATGTGTTTAGGAGTAGAGGTTTCTCCTCCTGTGGGTGGCGACCTCATTTGGGCGTCTTCTCCCCCATGTTGTTGCGGAGTTGGGACTTCTTAAATAAACGATTGTGCCACTGGGACATCCTTGTTCTCCTGCTCCGGATTCCTGCACCTCCCTCCTTTAAGGAGGCTCTAAACAGTGACAGAAGAGGTCCTGGAATGATACAACATCACGCTGCTCAATAGATGGGGCCCAGACATACCAGGCCAGGACATCCAGGACCAGGCCAACAGGACTACCAGGGTGCCCCTCTTCATCCAGTACCAGGCCAACAGGACTACCAGGGTGCCTCACTCCATCCAGTACCAGGCCAACAGGGCTACCAGGGTGCCTCACTCCATCCAGTACCAGGCCAACAGGGCTACCAGGGTGCCTCACTCCATCCAGTACCAGGCCAACAGGGCTACCAGGGTGCCTCACTCCATCCAGTACCAGGCCGACAGGGTTACCAAGGTGGCTGGTGCCTCACTTGATCCAGGACCAGGCCAACAGGACTAACAGGGTGCCTCTCTTCATCTATTACCAGGCTAACAGGGCTACCAGGGTGCCTCACTTCATCCAGTACCAGGCCAACAGGGTTACCAGGGTGCCTCACTCCATCCAGTACCAGGCCAACAGGGCTACCAGTGTGCCTCACTTCATCCAGTACCAGGCCAACAGGGCTACCAGTGTGCCTCACTCCATCCAGTACCAGGCCAACAGGGTTACCAGGGTGCCTCATTCCATCCAGTACCAGGCCAACAGGGCTACCAGTGTGCCTCACTTCATCCAGACGTCACACCAGCCATCCCTAGAGATACTTATATGACTCTGGGAAATCCAATTGCTCAACACTGGTAACATTGTGTCATCTGTTTGGAGGGGAAATATGAAAAGCTCTCACATTAGTATGCGGCCTCCTGAAATGATCAATAGTCCTACTGTTTGTGTGTTATGCTTGATAACTGAAACCTCCCACATATGTTACTTCCACTAAAAACCCCTGCAGTGAATACCATGAATACCTCCTACAGACACGGTATCCACTGTGTGTGATGTGGTTAATGCCTTATGCGTTTGGTATTTGGTGTTTTATTAGGATCCACCATTAGCTGTTGCAAAAGCAGCAGATACTCTTCTTGGAGTTCCACACAAACCATAATACAGAATGACAGTTCATGCCCTTGTGTTTTCAGTGTTGGGCGGACTGAGCTTTCAGCTCTAAAGGCCTTGAGGGAGCAGCTGTTTAAACACCTCATTCAGGAAGACGACCCAGAGAATATGCTGGTGACGAACCACACACACTCACTGTTTCACTCATATCACAACTACCAGTAAGCTCTGAACACCTCATTCAGGAAGACAAACCAGAGAATATGCTGGTGACGAACCACACACACTCACTGTTTCACTCTCATATCACAACTACCAGTAACCTCTGTTCGTTCTCAGTAGTTTAGAAACATTATATAGCCGGTTGACTATTCATCACCATCTAGTGGCTATAAATGGCAACGGTAAATAGTACCTAGCAGTCTCTTCAAATCGTAAATGTTCCCAATGGACACTGACTGGTGTGTCAACATCAAATCGTAAATGTTCCCAATGGACACTGACTGGTGTGTCAACATCAAATCGTAAATGTTCCCAATGGACACTGACTGGTGTGTCAACATCAAATCGTAAATGTTCCCAATGGACACTGAATGGTGTGTCAACATCAAATCGTAAATGTTCCCAATGGACACTGACTGGTGTGTCAACATCAAATCGTAAATGTTCCCAATGGACACTGACTGGTGTGTCAACATCAAATCGTAAATGTTCCCAATGGACACTGACTGGTGTGTCAACATCAAATCGTAAATGTTCCCAATGGACACTGACTGGTGTGTCAACATCAAATCGTAAATGTTCCCAATGGACACTGACTGGTGTGTCAACATCAAATCGTGTTTTACTGGTCTCTTCTGTGTCTTTATGGCTCAGTAAAGCATATAGATACAACTTGATCGCTCTCTCTATGCAGTAAAGATTGTCTGCGTTATCAATGTGAGGCTGTGCGGTATCTATCTGGTCCGACTGGTCTCTCTCTCTCACGTCTGATCTCTCCGGGCCAGTTCCATGGAGGCTGTGTTGAAACTGGGCCTGACCAGAAGGGTTAGGGCAGTGTCCTGGGGACCCCAAGGAATGCACATTCTGTTTCTTTGCCCTAGAGCTACACAGCTGATTCTAACAAACAACTCATCATCATCATCATCAAGCTTGGATTATTTGAATCATCTGTGTAGTGCTATGGTCAACATGTGCACCCTTTGGGATCCCCGGCACCATGTTTGGGAAACGCTGGGTAAGGGTTAAGGTAGCAGTTTGAGGCTGACTGTGTTATTGCTGCATGGTCTCTTTGTAATGGCTGCTTGGTCTCTCTGTAATGGCTATATGGTCTCTCTGGAATGGCTATATGGTCTCTCTGTAATGGCTATATGGTCTCTCTGTAATGGCTATATGGTCTCTCTGTAATGGCTATATGGTCTCTCTGCAATGGCTATATGGTCTCTCTGCAATGGCTATATGGTCTCTCTGCAATGGCTATATGGTCTCTCTGCAATGGCTATATGGTCTCTCTGCAATGGCTATATGGTCTCTCTGTAATGGCTATATGGTCTCTCTGTAATGGCTATATGGTCTCTCTGTAATGGCTATATGGTCTCTCTGTAATGGCTATATGGTCTCTCTGTAATGGCTATATGGTCTCTCTGGAATGGCTATATGGTCTCTCTGTAATGGCTATATGGTCTCTCTGAAATGGCTGTGAACACCTCAACAAGGACGTCAGTGTGAAATCAATTAGGAAATCAGAATAGGCTTCAATATTGACGTCAGAGTAGACTTCAATGAGTTCATGAAGGCCTTCCGCCTGGTGGGAGGAGGCCATCTGCAGCATGAAGGAGATGACCCCTACTGATACACCACCTCAAGAAGAAATATATTATTATAAACTGGAATCTACTCATTCGACTCAATGGCCCCAGCCATCTCCAAAAGGACAGAATTACTACAGAGATTCTTTCTCAGTAGACAGAGGAACACATTAGAAAGATATTTTAGGGGATACCTGACTATTCATGCAATAGCCACTATAGCTGACCAAAGGAATGTTAAGATCAAAGAAATGCTATGTTAAGACTAAAAGAATGTTATGTTAAGACTAAAGGAATGTTATGTTAAGACTAAAGGAATGCTATGTTAAGACTAAAGGAATGCTATGTTAAGACTAAAGGAATGCTATGTTAAGACTAAAGGAATGCTATGTTAAGACTAAAGGAATGTTATGTTAAGACTAAAGGAATGTTATGTTAAGACTAAAGGAATGTTATGTTAAGACTAAAAGAATGTTATGTTAAGACTAAAGGAATGCTATGTTAAGACTAAAGGAATGCTATGTTAAGACCAAAGGAATGTTATGTTAAGACTAAAGGAATGTTATGTTAAGACCAAAGGAATGCTATGTTAAGACTAAAGGAATGTTATGTTAAGACCAAAGGAATGCTATGTTAAGACTAAAGGAATGTTATGTTAAGACTAAAGGAATGTTATGTTAAGACCAAAAGAATATTGCTTCTATAGATGAAAGCTGCACAGCCATTGCTTGCTTAGTCGCTATGTAAGCAGTATAACAAGAACAAGAGAGCGACACGGGACAAGCATTTCTTTTAGAAATGGTGCAGAAGTGAGGTGTACGCATAGTATCTATGCTTGTGTAATGGATTGAGATTGAACCAGATAAACTCACCCACAGTGTTAAATGTTTCCAATGGTGCTATTGAATCTAATATTTTTCAGTGACATAACTGGTTTGTATGTTGTCAAAATAGGCAGTCATGGGCTTGACTGGTTCAAGCCCAGTCAGAGGCAGATTGAGGGAGGAAGTGAAGCTGCCAAGCTAGCACGGTGATGCTGGTGACGCTTGGATAAGCTAGCACGGTGACGCTTGGATAAGCTAGCACGGTGATGCTTGGATAAGCTAGCACGGTGATGCTGGTGACGCTTGGATAAGCTAGCACGGTGATGCTGGTGACGCTTGGATAAGCTAGCACGGTGATGCTTGGATAAGCTAGCACGGTGATGCTGGTGACGCTTGGATAAGCTAGCACGGTGATGCTTGGATAAGCTAGCACGGTGATGCTGGTGACGCTTGGATAAGATAGCACGGTGACGCTTGGATAAGCTAGCACGGTGACGCTGGTGACGCTTGGATAAGATAGCACGGTGATGCTGGTGACGCTTGGATAAGATAGCACAGTGATGCTGGTGACGCTTGGATAAGCTAGCACGGTGATGCTGGTGACGCTTGGGTCAGAAAAGAGATCCAAACTCAGTTTGGAGAAGGGCTCTTCAATGAAACTGTATTATTAAGCCATGTTGGGCTTGTGCAGTATTCTCATGCTATCATATAACTAAATGTAACAGTATAAGTTTAGACCGTCCCCTCGCCCATACCCGGGCGCGAACCAGGGATCCTCTGCACACATTAACAACAGTCACCTTCGAAGCATCGTTACCCATCGCTCCACAAAAGCCACGGCCCTTGCAGAGCAAGGGGAACTACTACTTCAAGGTCTCAAGAGAAAGTGACGTCACCGATTGAAACGCTATTTAGCGCGCACCGCTAACTAAGCTAGCTGTTTCACATCGGTTACCATAAAGCAATGAAAAGCGTATTTATTTGTTGAATATCACCCAACATATTGAACAACTCAAAACAGTCACATCTTAGTTCAGATGGATGGGAGCTTTGAGTGGGAAACACAGAGAGAGAGATGTGTTGCCAACAAAGTAGCATGTCTCTTTAATAAATGGTTATCAGCATCAGACCTGGTTTAAATAAACATCCCTTTTATTTTAAACATACTTTACCTGCCGTCCAATAGTCCCATAATGTGCAATCGTGCATCAGACCGGATCAATCAAATGCTCAAAGTATTTGAAAGAAAGCAAATACTATTTGAATCCAGCTCAGACGGACAGTGAAAAAAGCAGGGTGGGTCAGCTGAGCAAGTCCAGGAAGCTGTGTCCTATCAGATTGAGGTCTTCCACGAGGTCTTTGATCACACTGATCAGCAGACTCAGACCCGCCTGCTGCTGAGGAGAGGGGGAAAGAAAAAAACGGAGACAGTCAACAATACTGACTAACCATACCTACACTAATATGAACAGAGACACTCCGTACTACTGATGGACTAACGGCTGACCACACACTATATTCACAAAAGTATGTGGTATCCCCTTCAAATGAGTGGATTTGGTTGTTTCAGCCACACCCCTTGCCGTCATACCATCATGGCCACCTAATCATCCCCAGCTTCAAATTGGCTAATTTATCCCCCCCTCCTCTCCCCTGTAACTATTCTCCAGGTCGTTGCTGTAAATGAGAATGTGTTCTCAGTCAACTTACCTGGTAAAATAAAAAAAACACATTTATTTTTATCACACCACAGGGCCTCCCGGGTGGCGCAGTGGTCTAAGGCACTGCATCGCAGTGCCAGCTGTGCCACCAGAGGCTCTGGGTTCGAGCCCAGGCTCTCTCGCAGCCGGCCGCAACCGGGAGGTCCATGGGGCGACGTACAATTGGCCTAGCGTCGTCCGGGTTAGGGAGGGTTTGGCCGGTAGGGATATCCTTGTCTCATCGCTCACTAGCGACTCCTGTGGCGGGTCGGGTGCAGTGCAGGCTGACCAGGTTGCTAGGGGAACGGTGTTTCCTCCGACACATTGGTGGGGCTGGCATCTGGGTTGGATGCGCACTGTGTTAAAGAGGCAGTGCGGCTTGGTTGTGTTTCGGAGGACGCATGACTCTCTCCTGAGCCCGTACGGGAGTGGTAGCGATGAGACAAGATAGTAGCTACTACATTATTTTTTTTTTAATTGGATACTACAAAATTGGGGCGAAAAAAAGGGGGTAAAATCCCCCCCCCCCCAAATAAAAACTCACCACAGACATGCAGTCTCCATAGACAAACATTGGCAGTAAAATGGCCTTCCTGAAGAGCTCATAGCATCGTCATAGGATGCAACCTTTCCAACAAGTCAGTTCGTCAAACGTCTGCCCTTGCTAGAGCTGTCCGGTCAACTGTAAGTGCTGTTATTGTGAAGTGGAAATGGCTCACAAGCTCACAGAATGGGACCGCTGAAGCGCGTAAAAAAATAAACACTGGAAGCAACGTCAGCACAATAACTGTTAGTCGGGAGATTCATGAAATGGGTTTTCATGTCTGAGCAGCCACACACACAAGCCTAAGATCAAAATGTGCAATGCTAAGTGTTGGCTGGAGTGGTGTACATCTGGAGCAGTGGAAACACATTCTCTGGAGTGATGAATTCACCAATTGGCAGTCCGACGGACAAATCTGGATTTGTCAGATGCCAGAAGTACACTACAATGCATAGTGCCAACTGTAAAGGAATGGGGCTGTTTTTCATGGTTCGTGTTAGGCCCTGAGAAATCTTAACAAAATACAATGACATTCTAGATGATTATGTGCTTCCAACCTCGTGGCAACAATTTGGGGAAGGTCCCTTTCCTGTTTCAGCATGACAAAAAAAAAAAAACAGTCCTACTTGTTCGAAGACAAGGGGGACTTGCTTCCACAAAGTGAGGTCCATACCGAAATGGTTTGTCGAGATCGGTGTGGAAGAAAATGACTGGCCTGCACAGAGCCCTGACCTCAACCCCATCGAACACCTTTGGGATGAATTGGAACGCAGACTGCGAGCCAGGCCTAATCACCCAACATTAGTCTGACCTCACTAATGCTCTTGTGGCTGCAGGAAGCAAGTCCCTGCAGCAATGTTCCAACATGTAGTGGAAAGCCTTCCCAGAAGAGTGGAGGCTGTTGTAAGGGCAAAGGGGGGGGGGACCAACTCCATTTTGGAATGAGATGTTCGATGAGCAGGTGTCCATATACTTTTGGTCATGTAGTGTATATGCAGACAGACAAATCACTTCTAACTTTCCAATTCAAATGTTCCCTTCAGTGACAATAAAGGATATCATTCAGGGCTTGACATTAACTTTATTTAGACACTTGTCTTCGGACAAGTAGGACTGTTTTTTCACTGTCCCGCAAAAGAACACCATTTTTACATCATTGTATGATGCAAGGAACCACTTTACAAAATATATTCATCAATGTTTTTTTACTATAGAGAATCAGATAAAAATGAAGGCTACACTCTGCCTTATTGGCTTCTTTGTCTTAATCACATTTTATTTCCCACATACACATGGTTAGTCTTTTTCAGTGGCTAAACCAACTAGGCTCGTAATTTAACAACTTTATTTGTATTTACAGATGGCATACAAGTTTGTTATTAAAGCACATGAAAGTTCAAATGTTACACATGGCATTTCTACCCCCCCCCCAAAAAATTAAATAAACATTCAAATGCCTCTCCTGTGAAGTCGTGACTTGCGAAAGTTGCCTAGTTTCCTGAAGCAAGTCACACCTTGTTACATTAAAGCCTTATTCTAAAATGTATTAAATTGAGTTCTTTCCTCATCAATCTACACACAATGCCCAACAATGACAAAGCAAAAACAGGTTCAGAAATGTTTGCATATGTTTTTAAAATAAAATAAAAACTGAAATGGGACATTTACATAAGTATTCAGACCCTTTACTCCGTACTTTGTTGTGTATGACACTACAAGTTCGGCACACCTGTATTTCAGGAGTTTCTCCCATTCTTCTCTGCAGTTCCTCTCAAGCTCTGTCAGGTTGGGTGGGGAGCGTCGCTGCACAGCTATTTTTAGGTCTCTAAAGAGATGTTAGATCGGGTTTATGTCCGGACTCTGGTTGGGCCACTCGAGGACATTCAGGGACTTGTCCTGAAGCCACTCCTACGTTGCCTTGGCTCTGCCCTTAGGATTGTTATCCTGTTGGAAGGTGAACCTTTACCCCAGTCTAAGGTCCGGAGGAGGTTTTCATCAAGGATCTCTCTGTACTTTGCTCCGTTCATCTTTCACTCGATCCTGACTAGTCTCCCAGTCCCTGCGGCTGAAAAACAGGGTTACCTTGCTTCTAGTCCTTAGGAACCTTTGCAGTATTTTTGTTTTTGTAATGTATTATTTATTACATTGTTAGCCATGAAAATCTTAAGTGTTTTTATATACAGCCGGAAAGAACTATTGGATATCAGAGTGACGTCAATTTACTAGCATTATGACCAGGAATATGACTTTTCCGAAGAGGATCCTTTGTTCGAGCCACCCAAGGCATTCAAAGCCTTCGAACTGTTTTGGACTGCTCCATCATGCTGGAAAAGGCATCGTTTGTCACCAAACTGTTCCTGGATGGTTGGGAGAAGTTGCTCTCGGAGGATGTGTTGGTACCATTCTTTATTCATGGCTGTGTTCTTAGGCAAAATTGTGAGTGAGCCCACTCCCTTGGCTGAGAAGCAGCCCCACACACAAATGGTCTCAGGATGCTTTACTGTTGGCATGACACAGAACTGATGGTAGCGCTCACATTGTCTTCTCCGGACAAGCTTTTTTCCAGATGCCCCAAACAATCGGAAAGGGGATTCAGAGAAAATGATTTTACCCCAGTCCTCAGCAGTCCAATCCCTGTACCTTTTGCAGAATATCAGTCTGTCGCAGATGTTTTTCCTGGAGAGAAGTGGCTTCTTTGCTGCCCTTCTTGACCATCCTCCAAAAGTCTTCACCTCACTGTGCGTGCAGATGCACTCACACCTGCCTGCTGCCATTCCCGAGCAAGCTCTGTACTGGTGGTGCCTCGATCCAGCAGCTGAATCCACTTTAGGAGACGGTCCTGGCGCTTGCTGGACTTTCTTGGGCGCCCTGAAGAAGCCTTCTTCACAACAATTTAACCACTCTCCTTGAAGTTCTTGATGATCCGATAAGTGGTTGATTTAGGTGCAATCTTACTAACAGCAATATCCTTGACTATGAAGCACTTTTTGTGCAAAGCAATGATGACGCCATGTGTTTCCTTGCCGGTTAACCATGGTTGACAGAGGAAGAACAATGATTCCAAGCGCCACCCTCCTTTTGAAGCTTCCAGTCTGTTATTCAAACTCAATCAGCATGACAGAGTGATCTCCAGCCTTGTCCTCGTCAACACTCACACCCGCGTTAACGAGAGAATCACTGACATGATGTCAGCTGTTTCTTTTGTGGCAGGGCTGAAATGCAGTGGAAATGTTTTTTGGGGATTCAGTTCCTTTCCATGGCAAAGAGAGACTTTGAAATTAATTACAATTAATCTGATCATTCTTTAAAACATTCTGGAGTATTCGCAAATTGCCATCATACAAACTGAGGCAGCAGACTTTGTGGAAATTAATATTTGTGTCATTCTAAACTTTTGGGCACGACTGTACACCCACACAGAAGAGGGTTATCAAATTGTGGCTTTCATTACAGAGTGTGTAAAGGTATGTGAGGTTGAGGAGGAGAGGTGTGAAGGCCACTTAAGTACTTCTGTTCACCGGACATAGAATTCCTCACAAACAAATGCCGTCTGTATTATCTCCCAAGAGATTATTGGTTATTGTCGGGTATTGTCACCGCGGTGTATATCCCCCATCCCCCCAAGCCGACACCACGTGGCCCTCAAGGAACTTCACTGGACTCGATGCAAACTGGAAATACATCCGGAGGTTGCCTTTATTGTAGCTGGGGATTTTAAAGCAAATGTTAGAACAACCTACCTAAGCCTACCTAAATTCTATCAGCATATTGATTGTAGTACCCAGGCTGGCAAAACACTGGATCACTGCTACTCTAACTTCCGCGATGCATACAAGGCCCTCCCCAGCCTTCTGTTCGGCAAATCCGACCACGACTCCATTTTGCTGATTCAGTGAGTGAGTTTATAAGGGAGTGCATTTGAGATGTTGTTCCCACTGTGACAATGAACCTTTCTAGCGCAGGGGAACCACTCGACAACATTCCGCTGAAAAGGCAGCACACGAAATTCAAAAATATTTTTGAGAAATATCTAACTTATCACACATTATTAACATTATTAAGTCCAATACAGCAAAGGAAAGATAAACATCTTGTTAATCTACCCACCGTGTCCGATTTCAAAAATGCTTTACAGCTATTGCACAACATATGATTATGTTACCGCCAAGTCAAAAAAAACACAGCCATTTTTACCAGCCAAAGATAGGAGTCAAAAAGCAGAAATATAGATAAAATGAATCACTAACCTTTGATGATCTTAATCAGATGACACTCATAGGACATCATGTTACACAATACATGTATGTTTTGTTCGATAATGTGCATATTTATATAAAAAAATATCAGTTTACATTGGTGCCTTACGTGCAGTAATGTTTAGATTCCAAAACATCCTGGGATTTTGCAGAAATACTCATAATAAAACATTGATAAAAGATACTAGTGTTATCCACAGAATTAAAGATAGACTTCTCCTTAATGCAACCGCTGTGTCAGATTTTTTAAAAACTTGACAGAATAAGCATAATCTGAGAACGGCGCTCAGAACCCAAAACAGCTAGAGGAATATCCGCCATTTTGGAATCAACAAAGTTAGAAACAAAACCATAAATATTCACTTACCTTTGATGATCATCAGAAGGCACTCCCAGGAAACCCAGTTTGACAATAAATGAATGATTTGTTCCATAAGGTTCTATCATTTATGTCCAAATAGCCACTTGTAAGCGTGTTCAGCCCAGTAATCCATCTTCATGAGGCGCAGGCACTTCGTCAAGACAAAAACTCAAAAAGTTCCGTTACAGTCCTTTAGAAACATGTCAAACGATGTATGGAATCAATCATTAGGATGTTAACATAAAACATCAATAATGTTCCAACCGGATAATTCCTTTGTCTTCAGAGAAGCACTGGAAGGAATTTGGCTTGTCACCAAAAGCACTCACAAACATCTACAGATGCACAATCGAGAGCATCCTGTCGGGCTGTATCACCGTCTGGTACGGCAAATGCTCCGCCCACAACCGTAAGGCTCTCCAGAGGGTAGTGAGGTCTGCACAACGCATCACCGGGGGCAAACTACCTGCCCTCCAGGACACCTACACCACTCGATGTCACAGGAAGGCCATAAAGATCATCAAGGACAACAACCACCCGCGCCACTGCCTGTTCACCCCGCTATCATCCAGAAGGCGAGGTCAGTACAGGTGCATCAAAGCTGGGACCGAGAGACTGAAAAACAGCTTCTATCTCAAGGCCATCAGACTGTTAAACAGCCACCACTAACATTGAGTGGCTGCTGCCAACACACTGTCATTGACACTGACCCAACTCCAGCCATTTTAATAATGGGAATTGATGAGAAATTATGTAAAATATATCACGTGCCACTTTAAACAATGCTACCTAATATATAATGTTTACATAGCCTACATTACTCATCTCATATGTATACGTATATACTGTACTCTATATCATCTACTGCATCCTTATGTAATACATGTATCACTAGCCACTTTAACTATGCCACTTTGTTTACATACTCATCTCATATGTATATACTGCACTCAATACCATCTACTGTATCTTGCCTATGCCGCTCTGTACCATCACTCATTCATATATCTTTATGTACATATTCTTTATCCCCTTACACTTGTGTCTATAAGGTAGTAGTTTTGGAATTGTTAGCTAGATTACTTGTTGGTTATTACTGCATTGTCGGAACTAGAAGCACAAGCATTTCGCTACACTCGCACTAACATCTGCTAACCATGTGTATGTGACAAATAAAATTGGATTTGATTTGAAGGAGAGGTAACTCTGTCGGGAGCGCGCGTCATGAGATCAAGGCTCTCTGCCAGACCACTGACTCAAAGAGGTCTCATGAGCCCCTCCTTTATAGTAGAATCCTCATGCAAGTTTCAAAAGATGGTTGACATCTAGTGGAAGCCATAGGAAGTGAAACCTCATCCATGTGTAATCTCAATGTGTAATCGGTAGGCCAAGCTTTGAAAAACTACAAACCTCAGATATCCCACTTCCTGGTTGGATTTTTCTCAGGTTTTCGCCTGCCATACGAGTTCTGTTATACTCACAGACATCATTCAAACAGTTTTAGAAACGCCAGAGTGTTTTCTATCCAATAATACTATGCATATATTAGCATCTGGGAAAGAGTACGAGGCAGTTCACTCTGGGCACGCTATTCATCCAAAAAAGTGAAAATTCTGCCCCCTATCCCAAAAAGGTTATACCTACCCTAAGCAGAAACTGACATTCGCACAAAACTGAAAGCGCAAACCACCGCATGTAACGATGACCGGGAATATGGCCGAATACAAACGTAGTTATTCCCTCCGCAACGCAATCGAACAAGCAAAACGTCAGTATAGGGACGAAGTGGAGTTGCAATTCAACGGCTCAGACATGAGATGTGTCGCAGGGTCTACAGGCAATCACGGACTACAAAAGGAAAACCAGCCACATCACGGACACCGACGTCTTGCTATCAGATAAACCTTCATTGCCCGCTTTGAGGATAATACAGTGTCACCGACGCGGCCCGCTACCAAGGACTGCGGGCCTCTCCTTCTCCGTGGCCGACGTCAGTAAGACATTTAAACGTGTCAACCCTCGCAAGGCTGCCGGCCCAGACGGCATCCCTAGCCGAGTCCTCAGAGCATGAGCAGACCAGCTGGCTGGTGTATTTACAGACATATTCAATTTTTCCCTATCCCAGTCTGCTGTCCCCACATGCTTCAAAATGGCCACCATTGTTCCTGCACCTAAGAAGGCAAAGGTAACTGAACTGAATGACTATCGCCCCATAGCACTCACTGCTGTCATCATGAAGTGCTTTGAGAGACTAATCAAGGATCATATCGCCTCCACTTTAGATGTCACCATAGACCCACTTAAATTTGCATACTGCCCCAATAGGTCCACAGACGATGCAGTCACCATCACACTGCTCTATCCCATCTGGACAAGAGGAATACCTATGTGAGAATGCTGTTCATTGACTACAACACCATAGTACCCTTCAAGCTCATCATTAAGCTTGAGGCCCTAGGTCTGAACCCCGCCCTGTGCAACTGGGTCCTGGACTTCCTGACGGGCCGCCCCCAGGTAGTGAAGGTAGGAAACAACATCTCCACTTTGCTGATCCTCAACACTGGGGACCCACAAAGATGCGTGCTCAGCCCTCTCCTGTACTCCCTTTTCACCCATGACTGTGTGGCCATGCACGCCTCCAACTCAATCATTAAGTTTACAGATGACACAACAGTAGTGGGCTCGATCACCAACAACGACAAAACAGCCTACAGGGAGGAAGTGAGGTCACTCGGAGTGTGGTGTCAGGAAAACAACCTCTCACTCAACTTTAACAAAACATATCACTCTCAAACAACAAAACAAAGGAGATGACTGTGGACTTCAGGAAACAGCAGATGGGACAGCAGTGGAGAAGGTGGAAAGTTAAGTTCCTTGGCGCACACATCACGGACAAACTGAAATTGTCCACCCACACAGATAGCATGGTGAAGGCGCAACAGTGCCTGTTCAACCTCAGGAGGCTGAAGAAATGTGGCTTGTCACCTTATAAACCCTTACAAACTTTTACAGATGCACAATTGAGAGCATCCTTTCGGGCTATATTAATGCCTGGTACGGCAACTGCACCACCCGCAACAGCAGGGCTCTCCAGAGGGTGGTGCGGTCTGCCCAACGCATATCCTGGCATCAGGATATCCTGGCTTCAGGGCCTGAGCAACAGGCAGTTTACTTTGGGCACGTCATTCAGCCGGAAATTGAGAAAAAAGGGGCCTAGCCTTAAGAAGTTCTCACAAATGGACCACTAGTAACTTTATTAATGATGTTTACATATCTTGTATGTTACTCATCCCAGATGTATATTCCGTATTTTAAACCATCCATTGCATGTCGTTCATGCCGGTCGGTCATGGCCCATCCATATATTTATATGTACAGTTGAAGTCGGAAGTTTACATACACTTAGGTTGGAGTGATTAAAGCTTGTTTTTCAACCACTCCAGAAATGTCTTGTTAACAAACTATAGTTTTGGCAAGTCGGTTAGGTCTTCTACTTTATGCATGACACAAGTCATTTTTCCAACAAATTGTTTAGACAGATTTCACTTATAATTCAGAAGTTTACATGCACTAAGTTGCCTTTAAACACCTTGGAAAATTCCAGACAATGATTTCATGGCTTTAGAAGCTTCTTATAGGCTAATTGATATCATTTGAGTCAATTGGAGGTGTACCTGTGGATGTATTACAAGGCCTACCTTCAGAAAAAAATTGAAGACCTCCACAAGTCTGGTTCATCCTTGGGGGCAATTTCCAAGGTACCTGAAGGTACCACGTTCATCTGTACAAACAATAGTACACCAGTATAAACACTATGGGACCACGCAGCCGTCATACCGCTCAGGAAGGCGACGCGTTCTGTCTCCTAGAGATGAACGTACTTTGGTGTGAAAAGTGCAAATCAATCCCAGAACAACAGCAAAGGACATTGTGAAGATGCTGGAGGAAACAGGTACAAAAGTATCTATATCCACAGTAAAACGAGTCCTATATCGACATAACCTGAAAGGCTGCTCAGCAAAGAAGAAGCCACTGCTCCAAAACCACCATAACAAAGCCAGACTACGGTTTCCAACTGCACATGGGGACAAAAATCGTACTTTTTGGAGAAATGTCCTCTGGTCTGATGAAACAAAAATATAACGGTTTGGCCATAATGACCATCGTTATGTTTGGAGAAAAAAGGGGGAGGCTTGCAAGCCGAAGAACACCATCCCAGTGTTCTTCAGGAGGGACTGGTGCACTTCACAAAATATATGGCTTCATGGGGAAGGAAGATTATGTGGATATATATATAATATATTGAAGCAACATTGTTGTTATGGCATGCATAAATAAATTCAGCATAAATAAATTCAGGAATAAATATTATCTTAAACAAGAAACATAATAAATTGCATGGGTTCACTCTGTGTGCAATTATTGTGTTTAACTCTTGAATGACTATCCCACCTCTGTACCCCATAAAATGACCTGTAAGGTCCCTCAGTGAATTAAACACAGATCCAACCACAAAGACCAGGGAGATTTCCCAATGCAAAGGAGGGACTAATAACACAATTGACAGAGTGAAAAGGAAGCCTATACAGAATTAAAATATTCAAAAACACACATCCTGGCACTAAATACTGCAAAAAATGTGGCAAAGAAATTGAGCTTTTGTCCTGAATACAAAGTGTTATGTTTGGGGCAAATCCAAAACATCACTGAGTATATCTCTTCATATTTTCAAGCATGATGGTGGCTGTATCATGTTATGGGTTTGGGAGTTATTTTAGGATTTAAAGAAACAGAAAAGAGCCAAGTCCAGGCGTAATTCTAGAGGAAAACCTGGTTCAGTCTGCTTTCCAACAGACACTGGGAGACAAACTCATCTTTCAGGAGGATAATTACCTAAAACAAAGCCAAATATACACTGAGTGTACAAAACATAAGGAACACCTTCCTAATATTGAGCTGCATTCCTTATGCTCTCATACAGCATCAATTCGTCGAGGCGTGGACTCTACGAGGTGTCTAAAGAGTTCCACAGGGATGCTGGCCCATGTTGACACCAATGCTTCCTAAAGTTGTGTTAAGATGGCTGGATGTCCCTTGGGTGACAGTGGTGGTGGTCGTGGAAAAACCAAAAAGCTGAGGATAAGGTTTTGGCTGCAAGTGAGCCAAATGAAAACATGCAGTCAGTGGAATTAATTAATACCATTTCTATGTATCTATCTTGCTAGCTCCTTCCCTGATACAAATGAGAGAACAGCTCACTGTGACCAAGTTATTCACCCTAGCATTTGTTGGTTAGGCTGTTTTCCTGTTGTTTAGAGCGTTGATGACTGAAGTGTTTGCCGACCTTTACTGATACCGGTCATATTCAACACGGGTTTGACAATTCATCAGTAATTCTTTGCTCTGGAACACTCAGACGAGGGTGCTCTGAAATAGGAGTAGATAGCCAGAGTGAATATATAAACAAACCCTTTGTGACTTAACTAGTGGCAACCATGATTATTCCTGTTCACAAAGAGCTATAGCTACCAGAGAGGAAGAGAAGGAGAGAGGCCCAACTCTGCAAAAAATCTCTCCCTCCAGCAGGTGGAATTTTTGCAATTTTCCACCCACCAAATTAGGAGTTTTGTATAGAGGCCAATGAGTGTCGGATTTGGTTAACAACAACAAATAAATGGCTTATTTGCTATTTATGTCATGCTTAAATTGTTATGAGTGTAATGATTTAATTAGGGCACCTGGCATCCTGGCAACTGAGAATAAATATATCAGTTGTACCTGGTCGTTACTACATACCAATGTGTTCACTAAACCATGTTCAAATGTCTGTTTGTGAACACACTTCTACGTTAGTTAACCATAAACTCTAAATACATAGTTTTTTAAATATATTTTTTTACAGGAATGAAAATAGACTACAGTTCCGCTTTTTGCCACAAGGCGACAGGAGTACCTCATGATGTAAACAGTCTCTGGAGCAGCAGCTCCACGGTGACCGAGCTGACGTTGATCATCGATGCATCCGGGTCCAGTGTAACCGGTGCTGTACTGCTCCGCTGTGTGTGATTGAGATTAAAAACGTGGACTTCGGAGATCAGGTTGTTTTATTGTATGAGAGGTGTCGCTCCTGAATCCCAAAGGAAATACAAGACATTTGTAGAGCACAAATATGTTCTAGGACTGGAATCAGTGGAGGATCTAGCCATAATTCACACATACAATACTTTAGCTAGCTAGTAGCCACATGTTGCATGTAAAACGTTAATATCATCCTAAAAAGTACAATTCCAATAGCACATTGACAATACCATCCACTTATCAGTAATTTCTAAATATACAACAGTATTCATGAACAAAACACTGTGTATGACTTTGTGCTTAATGGAATCTTAACTTGTCTGAAGACGACAGAAACATCGTTCCTACCTCTCCCAGGCATCACAATGACTTGAGCAGGGAAACCGTAAAAAGGCGCTCCTGGATGCAGTAATGCATAATAACAAATCAACACGCTATATTTAAGCAATAAGGCCCGAGGGGGTGTGGTATATGGCCAATAAACAATGGCTAAGGGCTGTTCTTAAACACGACGCAACGCGGAGTGCTAAGGACACAGCACTTTGCCTTTTGGTATATCGGCCATATATTACAACCCCCCGAGGTGCCTTATTGCTATTATAAACTGGTTTACCAACGTAACTAGAGCGGTACAAATAAATATTTTGTTGGTCTGACATTCCACGGCTTACAGTCAATCAGCATTCAGGCCTCAAATCATCTGCCTAACAGTGGTTCAAATATATGAACCAGTGTTAGACGTGCAGATTCAGAAACATGTAGTTAGATTTTTATTGTCTTTAACAAAATTAAAATAAACTTTTAAATTGAACATTTACCTCAGGATCATCATCATAAAACATACACGACCCCTTGGTCAATG
Organism: Oncorhynchus gorbuscha; assembly: GCF_021184085.1. Lineage (NCBI taxonomy): Eukaryota > Metazoa > Chordata > Actinopteri > Salmoniformes > Salmonidae > Oncorhynchus > Oncorhynchus gorbuscha. The sequence continues at coordinate 91,009,265 of NC_060188.1, read as the reverse complement.
GTCAAAGGTCATTTGAAAAGCCACACCTACTACACCTCACCCTGATACCATATAAACTGGCCCATGAAGCAGACTGACATTGTGTTCAAAGGTAAGTGAGTGTGTTTGGAGTTCAACATGTAGCCTAGCCTATGATACTTTACGTCAATTTGATATGTAAACGCTTGTGGTGAAACTGTTTCAGGTTTCATTAATTCCTTTAAAGGCCATCTATTCTACCTAACTGCAGGAAAAATGGTGAGTTATTTTTAATTCAACATGACTGCTTTTTTTTTTGCAATCTCCGGAGTTGTGCTTCCCTGTGCTAATTTCCTGTATGTTGTTCATATAAATCAAATTTTTATTTGTCACATACACATGGTTAGCAGATGTTAATGCGAGTGTACATTCAGGATAAATTAGAACTGATAATGAGTTGTGAGATTTGTTGGAGGTGAAAGTTTCTTCTCCCAGCTTTGTAATGTCAGGATTTACGATTGCTGGGCTCAGTCCCCCCCCCCCCTTTTATAAATTATTGATCGACTAAGGAGTGTTTCTCGACAGAGGGAGTGCATTTCCGTCCACATCGGCCAAGCAGGAGTCCAGATGGGCAATGCATGCTGGGAGTTGTATTGTCTGGAGCATGGTTTCCAGCCAGATGGGACCATCCATGAGAACACTGCTCCTCAATTGACTGACTCATCGTTTGGCACTTTCTTCAGTGAGACTGGGGCTGGGAAATATGTTCCCAGGGCCATCTTCTTAGATCTGGAGCCTACTGTTGTGGGTGAGGAAGCTTGTATAATAATAGTTTGCCCTAACCTGGTCCCAGATCTGTTTATACCAATTCCTATCAACATGCTGACAACAGCTTTTGCCAAAACAGTAGTGTTTGTAGCAGAAGTCAGAGAACTACACTAACTTAAATATTAGTGTGCAGGTTTTTCCCTTTTGAATTTAATGATGTTTTGCTGCTACCAATTTGAGTTGAACATGCCAATTCTCCTGTTAATGAATGACCATAGGAGTTGGTAAAACCACACAAACTCATCTGAGACCAGGCTATGACTGCCTGACATGGAAAACAATTAATTCTACTCATTATGCAATGAGTATGTGGCCCTTGTGTCAACTTTGTTTTCAAAATGATAAGCAAGCATTTCACAGTAGTTTAAAACCAGTTGTATTTGGTTCATGTGACAAATTGATTTGTTGTAGATGAGATCAGGAATGGTATAACATTGCCTTATATTGTGTTCATATCCATGTCCATGATTTGTTGTAGATGAGATCAGGAATGGCCACTACCGTCAGCTGTATCACCCTGAACAACTCATCAGTGGCAAGGAAGACGCTGCCAATAACTACGCTCGTGGCCATTACACCATCGGCAAGGAGATTGTGGACTCTGTCATGGACAGGATGCGTAAAATGGTGCGTTGTTGAATGTTTAAAGGGCCACTGCTGTTTACTATCCAGTTTAGATCATTTAAATTGATTGACTGGTTAGCTTGGCTCAACTATCATAACCCCCAAAAATAAGATTGTTTTACTGCTTAATGTTTAGTTTAAAATCTTTCAAAGCTCCAACTTTGGGTGAATTACTAATGATCCCATGTCTTCTGTCATCAGGCTGACCAATGCACTGGACTACAAGGGTTCCTCATCTTCCATAGTTTTGGAGGAGGGACCGGCTCTGGTTTTACTTCCTTGTTGATGGAACGCCTGTCTGTGGATTACGGCAAGAAGTCCAAACTAGAATTCTCAGTCTACCCTGCTCCCCAGGTGTCCACGGCAGTGGTGGAGCCCTACAACTCCATCCTGACCACCCACACCACCCTGGAGCACTCGGACTGCTCTTTCATGGTGGACAACGAGGCCATCTTTGACATCTGCAAGCGTAACCTGGGAGTGGAGCGGCCATCTTACACCAACCTGAACCGCCTCATCGCCCAGATTGTCTCCTCCATCACAGCCTCCCTGCGCTTCGATGGAGCTCTCAACGTAGACCTGACAGAGTTCCAGACCAACCTTGTGCCTTACCCCCGTATCCACTTTCCCCTGGTCACCTATGCCCCCATCATCTCAGTAGAAAAGGCCTACCACGAGCAGCTCTCTGTCCCCGAGATCACCAACTCCTGCTTTGAGCCGGCTAACCAGATGGTGAAGTGTGATCCCAGACGCGGCAAGTACATGGCCTGCTGCTTGCTGTACCGCGGCGACGTGGTTCCTAAAGATGTCAACGCAGCCATCGCCAGCATCAAGACCCGGCGCAGCATCCAGTTTGTAGATTGGTGTCCCACTGGGTTCAAGGTGGGGATCAACTACCAACCCCCTACGGTGGTTCCTGGAGGAGACCAGGCCAAGGTCCAGAGGGCTGTGTGCATGCTGAGTAACACCACAGCCATTGCTGAGGCTTGGAGTCGTCTGGACCACAAGTTTGACCTGATGTATGCAAAGAGAGCCTTCGTGCACTGGTACGTGGGTGAGGGCATGGAGGAGGGGGAGTTTTCTGAGGCCAGAGAGGACATGGCTGCTCTGGAGAAGGACTATGAGGAGGTGGGGGCAGACTCTGGGGATGCCTGTGAGGATGAGGAGGATGAATACTAAATCTGTTAATCTTGTTCTCTTAAAAGGAACTTGTCCAAAGCAATTTTCAATAAAAACCAAATGCATTTGAATTGTGTCTATGTATTACTCGGTTTACAGTATCAGATTCTAAATCAAATCAAATTGTCACATGCAGATGTTAATGTGAGTGTAGCGAAATGCTTGTGCTTCTATTTCTGACAATGCAGTAATAACCAACAAGTAATCTAGCTAACAATTCCAAAACTACTACCTTATAGACAAGTGTAAGGGGATAAAGAATATGTACAAAGATATATGAGTGATGGTACAGAGCGGCATAGGCATGAGAATGTAAAGTGGCTAGTGATGCATGTATTACATACCCTACATTTCTCATATGTATTTTAACATTAAGTAGCATTGTTTAAAGTGGCTGGAGTTCAGTGTGTTGGCAGCAGCCACTCAATGTTAGTGGTGGTGGTTTAAGTCTGGCCTTGAGAAGCTTTTCGGTCCCAGCTTTGATGACCGGTACTGACCGCGCCTTCTGGATGATAGTGGGGTGAACAGGCAGTGGCTCTCCTTGATCTTTATCGGTAGTGTGGAGGGCAGGTAGTTTGCCCCCAGTGATACAGCCTGACAGGAGGCTCGATTGTGCATCTGTAGAAGTTGTGCTTTTGACAAGCAATTTTTCAGCCTCATGAGGTTGAAGCGCTGCTGCGCCTTCACGATGCTGTGTGGGTGGACGGCGAGGAACTTGCTACCCTCCACTACTGTTCCATCGATGTGGCTAGGGTGTTTCCTGAAGTCCACAATCTCCTTAGAGTGAGGTTATTTTCCTGACACCACACTGAGGGCCCTCGTCGTCCGCGTGGGCGTACAGGAGAGGGCTCCAGTGTTGATCAGCGGGGTGGAGATACCTACCCTCACCACCTGGAGGCGGCCTGTCAGGAAGTCCAGTACCCAGTTGCACAGGGCGGGGTCGAGACCCAGGGTCTCAAGCTTAATGAAGAGTTTGGAGGGTACTATGGTGTTAAATGCTGAGCTGTAGTCGAACAGCATTCTCACATAGGTATTCCTCTTGTCCAGATGAGTTAGGGCAGTGTGCTTGAGATTGCATCGTCTGTGGACCTATTTGGGCGGTAAGCAAATTGGAGTGGGTGTCAGGGTGGAGGTGATATGGTCCTTGACTAGTCTCAAAGCACTTCATGATGACGGAAGTGAGTGCTACGGGGCGGTAGTAGGTTAGCTTTCTTGGGAACAGGAACAATGGTGGCCCTCTTGAAGCATGTGGGAACAGCAGACTGGGATAGGGATCAATTGAATATGTCCGTAAACACACCAGCCAGCTGGTCTGCGCATGCTCTGAGGGCACGGCTGGGGATGCCATCTGGGCCTGCAGCCTTGCGAGGGTTAACACGCTTAAATGTTTTACTCACCTCGGCTGCAGTGAAGGACAGTCCGCATGTTTTGGTTGCGGGCCGTGTCAGTGGCATTGTATTGTCCTCAAAGCGGGCAAAAAAGTGATTTAGTCTGTCTGGGAGCAAGACATCCTGGTCTGTGACTGTGCTGGTTTTCTTTTTGTAATCCGTGATTGACTGTAGACCCTGCCACATACCTCGTGTCTGAGCCATTGAATTGCGATTCTACTTTGTCTCTATACTGAAGCTTAGCTTGTTTGATTGCTTTGCGGAGGGAATGGCTACACTTTGTATTCGGTCACCTTGCCCTGAATAAAAGCAGTGGTTGCGCTTTCAGTTTCACGCAAATGCTGCCATCAATCCACGGTTTCTGGTTTGGGATTGTTTTAATCGTTGCTATTATATGCATCGCAGAAGTTAGAATAGCAATGATCCAAGGTTTTACCAGCCCTGGTTGCGCAATCGATATGCTGATACAATTTAGGGAGTCTTTGTTCTCTGGAACAATTTACTTGTGAATAACATGAAAACCACTGACTTTTGGTGCAACTAAAGTGCATTAGACCCAATTCTCTTGAATGACTAAACCCTCTACTGTGGCTGACACTCTTCCCCATTTTGTTGACTTCACATCACTAACTTGTATTACATTTTGTCCCAAATCCTGATCACATTGGTTCCTTAACATTTGGCTAAAACCAAGGCTAATCTTTGATACATGAGGTTTTCAGAACTCTTACTGCTCCCTACCCCAAGGGGAAGGTTGCAGTAAATCAAGGCCCAGATGGCTTGCACTTCTCTTTTGGCCTTGGTCAGACAGACTTAATTCCACTTCACCCTCAGACCAGCATGTGGGGAAACACTGATTGGCTGGGTAGGGGGCACTGATACGCTTGCAAATACTTAGTTGGCAGACTAGAATACATTAAGGCCATTGTAATTGTGTTAACCTTTAACTAGCCAGGTAAATAACTACTGAAGTGCATAGGAAAGGCCAAGTGCATTTAAATAAAGTACCAAAATGTAAATTTCACTTTTATTTACAAATTGCAATATTTCAAAAGTTGAATATGTACACTAAATTTCCTTTAACACTGGCAGCAATAACCATAATACGATTTACAATGCAAATACTGTCGTATTCTGTCAAGGCAACTTCCAGCATCAAAATCTTTAAAATATGACTTTATTAACTTTCAGATATTTCACAAGCCAATCTATATAAAAAAAACATTGCTTTCATGTAGATAAGACGGGAACGTCAACTGTATTGTTCTTGTGTATACATTAAGAGAAGGGGTAGCAGCTACAGAGGTAGAGGTCAAGCAAACAAAACATATACAGACTCCTGTGAGGGACTACTTCCCCCAGACACAGATCAAGCCTAGTCATGGACTAAAAACCATGTTAAATGGAGATTCTCTATTGAAAGTACCAGTAAATCCAAGACTAGATCTGTGTTCGGGACACAATCCCAGACCGTTAAGGCGTTGGTTGAGCAGTGGTTTGTAAATCCACTGCTTGGTTCTGTGCTGTGTGTCGTCTCCATCGTTGATTCAGGTGTGTGCAACATTGGGACTTTCGTAAGGTTGCTATCCTGAGATTTTCTCCTCAGCTTGAAGACATCGGAGCACATATAAGATGACTTGATAGCAGAAGATGTATTGTTCCTGTGTGGAATAAACAATGATTATGTATATTATTATTATTATTGCAGAAAGAGCATGTACATTACAGACTCTTTAAAGGAGTCAACATATTGTGGTTGTTACCTCCGTCTGTACCATTCCTTGTCTCTGCAGCCTCATGTTACGTACCACATCTGAAATATCAAACTAAAAACAGTAGTGTGTGTTAAAATATCATCTCTCAAACAGGAAAAAATGTGGCTGAGAGATGAAAAAAAAAAGCTATAGTCTCGTCACCATACTTACATCAGCATCTTTACTGATGAGGCCGAGAACCACGTCTACGCAGATGAGAGTTCCGGATCGGCCAATCCCTGCACTGCAGTGCGTGATGATGGGTCCTGATTGGTGGATGTGCCTCATGTAGGATATGAACGTCAACAGCTGCTCAGGCTGCGAGGGCGTACCGTGGTCTGGCCAACCGGTGTAGTTCAGGTGGGTGACGCGTTGCATTTCTTCAGTCTAGAGCAGGAGGGATAGGTCGTTATCTGATGCTCTGAATACCCAAATGATTTTGCACTGCCTTTTGTTTCTATTTGTTTACCCTTATTATTACATTTACTCGGTAAAAAAGTACAATTCTAGAAAAATACATCTCTTCAGTATGGAGTCCTGCAGGGCTCCTGACCTTATAACCTACTGTATACTTAATCTCACCTGGATATCTTTGACCTCAATGAGACGGATAACAAAGTTGTCCAGGTGCTGATCTTTGACCAAGGTGATCTGCAGCCTCTCGTCCACCATCTCAGCCGTCCGCGGGGTGTCAGGCCAGTACCGTTGACATTTGACCTTTCCCCCTTCCACTTCCTGGGTCATCATAGCAATGACATTAGATTTCTGCTCCCAGATCATCTGCCAGAAGTCACCCAGAGTGGTGGGTAGGGGTCCTTGACAAGCAATGAACATGAAGTTCTCATCTTTCACTGGCATGTTGATAAAGTTGGCATTAATGTAGCCACCATTTTTACCCAGGATCACTCTGGTGGTATCGACTGGAGAAACAAGAGAACACAGGAGAAGCTTTGATTGGGCTTGTTATATACTGGGTTTAAGTGGGGAGGACGGCTCATAATACATGACTGGAGAGGAATGGTATCAAATGATGTATTTCATCCTATTCTACTCATTCCGCTCCAACCATTACCACGAGCCCGTCCTTCCCAATTAAGGTGCCACCAGCCTCCTGTGCTGGGCTATTATTGAAGTAGATAGAGGAATATTGACACGTATAATCTGCACCATTCCCAGGTAAAACACTTCAGTGATAATGTGGTGTTTTCGTTGCGACATTCTATCTACAGCGACACTGTGGTGTTTTCGTTGCGACATTCTATCTACAGCGACACTGTGGTGTTTTCGTTGCGACATTCTATCTACAGCGACACTGTGGTGTTTTCGTTGCGACATTCTATCTACAGCGACACTGTGGTGTTTTCGTTGCGACATTCTATCTACAGCGATACTGTGGTGTTTTCGTTGCGACATTCTATCTACAGCGACACTGTGGTGTTTTCGTTGCGACATTCTATATACACTTACAAGGGACAATGTTCTTATAACGATTCTTCTTCTTGTTTTCCTTCGTCTGACCAATTAGACAGTCGTCCAGCGGCTGTAGATTCTGCAGATTCTTTTGGAGAGAAGAAATAAGTAACTTTACAGATTTTCAAGAAAATAAAATGTTCTGTATTATAGTGATGTCATGTATTATGCATCGAAGTGTAATTTTGAATGTAATAAAAACACAGACCAGCGCCAGACAAAAATCTGGTTCCCTTCAGAGCTACATACTATGGAAAAAAACCAAGAGGGGATAAAGTTGAGGCTGTTTAATGTAGAGCAGGGTTGTGAAACGCATTCCGTGGAGGGCCGAGTGTCTGTAGCTCCCGCCCCCCCGTTCAATTAAGCCCAACCAGGTGAAGGGATATCCTTCCTAATTAGTGACCTTAATTCATCAAGTACAAGGGAGGAGTGAAAACCGGCAGACACCCGGCCCTCCGTGGAATGAGTTTGACACCAGATGTGAGGTTTCTATACTAGATCAGACAGATAAGTTCGTACCTCAAACTCCTGCAAAGGGATCTTCTGTTCGAGCAGACCCCTCAGCATACGCACCACAGTGTTGAGTTTGGCCCCAGTGTATTGTCCATCAGGGACCACCTTCACCAGGGGCAGAGAGGTCAGCTCATCCTCTGTAATGATGGGCTTATCTGGGGGGGGAATATTGAGACGCAGCTAACCAGAGACTCAGCTAACCACTCACTTGAGAAAATCCATTCAGTTGCATGTGTTTTGGAAGAGGATATTCAAAATCGTCAGATCCAAAGGTCAATCAAGGTTAGGCGATGAAATTGGTGAGGTTGGGTCGTTGGGTGCGGGTGTTCACGCTCAAAGTCAATTTCCAGTTAATATTCTCTATAGATGGGCTTACCATCAGTGAATTTGGAGTTGATGTTCTCTATAGGCAGCTCGTCACTCCCCCAGGTAATCTCATCCTCTTCTGGGAGCTCTGACGTCATCTGCAGGTAGCTGGGAAGGAACATACGATGAGATTTAAAAAAAATATATACACAAAAAATACAAATAATGTCCTCTGGTGCCATTCAGTCACACTATTCTGGAGCCCCACCTTACCTTTCATTCAGTGGGTCATCAACACTTTCTTCTTTCCAGTCGGCTTTCCGGGAGGTCTGGAATTCCACACACAACACAGAAACAGATGAAGTTGTGTTTTGACCCTCCAGGACTGTAATTGTCTCTGGCCCCCTCCCAGTTAGGGGGAGTGATGAGCTCTACAGCAGAGTCTCACAACTCAATCGCTGGTTGAAAACTGTTTTCTGCCCCTTCCAAAAGATAGAATTTGTAGATAATTGGCCCTCTTTCTGGGACTCACCCACAAAAAGGACAAAGCCTGATCTGCTGAGGAGTGACGGACTCCATCCTAGCTGGAGGGGTGCTCTCATCTTATCTACCAACATAGACAGGGCTCTAACTCCTCTAGCTCCACAATGAAATAGGGTGCAGGACAGGCAGTAGTGAAGTCTGCCACTAGCACAGTCAGTGTAGTCAGCTCAGCTATCCCCATTGAGACCGTCTGTACCTCGACCTAGGTTGGGCAAAACTAAACATGGCGGTGTTCGCCTTAGCAATCTCACTAAGATAAAGACCTCCTCCATTCCTGCCATTATTGAAAGAGATCATGATACCTCACATCTCAAAATAGGGCTGTTAGATCCCTTACTTCAAAGGCAGTTATAGTCAATGAACTAATCACTGATCATAATCATGATATGATTTGCCTGACTGAAACATGACTTAAGCCTGATGAATTTACTGTGTTAAATGAGGCCTCTCCTCCTGGTTACACTAGTGACCATATCCCCCATACATCCTGCAAAGGCAGAGGTGTTGCTAACATTTACGATAGCAAATGTCAATTTACAAAAAAAAACAGAACATTCGTCTTGAGCTTCTAGTCATGAAATCTATGCAGCCTACTCAATCACTTTTTATAGCTACTGTTTACAGGCCTCCTGGGCCATATACAGCGTTCCTCACTGAGTTCACTGAAATCCTATCGGACCTTGTGGTCATAGCAGATAATATTCTAATTTTTGGTGATTTCAATATTCATATGGAAGAGTCCACAGACCCACTCCAAAAGGCTTTCGGAGCCATCATCGACTCACAGTGGGTTTTGTCCAACATGTCTCTGGACCTACTCACTGTCACAGTCATACTCTGGACCTAGTTTTGTCCCATGGAATAAATGTTGTGGATCTTAATGTTTTTCCTCATAATCCTGGACTATCGGACCACCAATTTATTACGTTTGCAATTGCAACAAATAATCTGCTCAGACCCCAACCACGGAGCATCAATAGTCGTACTATAAATTCTCAGACAACAAAGATTCCTTGATGTCCTTCCAGACTTCCTCTGCCTACCCAAGGATGTCAGAGGACACAAATCAGTTAACCACCTAACTGAGGAACTCAATTTAACCCTGCGCAATACCCTAGTTGGCAGATGCACCCCTAAAAACATTTGTCATCAGAAACTAGCTCCCTGGTACACAGAAAATACCCAAGCTTTGAAGCAAACTTCCAGAAAATTCGAACGGAAATGGCGCCACACCAAACTGGAAGTCTTCCGACTAGCTTGGAAAGAGAGGATCGTGCAGTATCGAAGAGCCCTCACTGCTGCTCGATCATCCTATTTTTCCAACTTAATTGAAGAAAATAAGAACAATCGTAAAAAACTAGAAAGTAGCATTCCCCAAGAGAGGATGGCTTTTACTTGAGCAGTGATAAATTCATGAACACGTTTGGGGAAAAGATCATGATCATTAGAAAGCAAATTGCTGACTCCTCTTTAAACCTGCGTATTCCTCCAAAGCTTAGTTGTCCTGAGTCTGCACAACACTGCCAGTACCTAGGATCAAGAGAGCCACTCAAGTGTTTTAGTACTATATCTCTTGACACAATGATGAAAATAATCATGGTCTCTAAGCTGCCTACTGGAACCTATTCCAACTAAAATTCTGAAAGAGCTGCTTCCTGTGCTTGGCCCTCCTATGTTGAACATAATAAATGGCTCTCTATCCACCGGATGTGTACCAAACTCACTAAAAGTGGCAGTAATAAAGTCTCTCTTGAAAAAGCCAAACCTTGACCCAGAATTTGTATTTGTTTTTAAACTGTCGGCCTACATCGAATCTTCCATTCCTCTCAAAAATGTTTGAAAAAGCTGTTGCTCAGCAACTCACTGCCTTCCTGAAGACAAACAATGTATACGAAATGCTTCAGTCTGGTTTTAGACCCCATCATAGCACTGAGACTGCACTTGTGAAGGTGGTAAATGACCTTTTAATGGTGTCAGACCGAGGCTCTGCATCTGTAATTGTGCTCCTAGACCTTAGTGCTGCTTTTGATACCATCGATCACCACATTCATTTGGATGGATTGGAAACCCAAATTGGTTTACACGGACAAGTTCTGGCCTGGTATAGATCTTATCTGTCGGAAAGATATCAGTTTGTCTCTGTGAATGGTTTGTCCTCTGACAAATCAACTGTAAATTTCAGTGTTCCTCAAGGTTCTGTTTTAGGACCACTATTGTTTTCACTATATATTGGGGATGTCATTCGAAAACATAATGTTAACTTTCACTGCTATGCGGATGACACACAGCTGTACATTTCAATGAAACATGGTGAAGCCCCAAAATTGCCCTCGCTAGAAGCCTGTGTTTCAGACATAAGGAAGTGGATGGCTGCAAACTTTCTACTTTTAAACTCGGACAAAACAGAGATGCTTGTTCTAGGTCCCAAGAAACAAAGAGATCTTCTGTTGAATCTGACAAATAATCTTGATGCTTGTACAGTCGTCTCAAATAAAACCGAAGGACCTTGGCGTTCCTCTGGACCCTGATCTCTCTTTTGACGAACATATCAAGACTGTTTCAAGGACAGATTTTTTCCATCTACATAACATTGCAAAAATCAGAAGCTTTCTGTCCAAAAATGCAGAAAAATGTATCCATGCTTTTGTTACTTCAAGGTTACACTACTGCAATGCTCTACTTTCCGGCTACCCGGATAAAACACGAAATAAACTTCAGTTAGTGCTAAATACGGCTGCTAGAATCCTGACTAGAACCACACAATTTTGTCATATTGCTCCAGTGCTAGCCTCCCTACACTGGCTTCCTGTTAAGGCAACGGCTGATTTCAAGGTTTTACTGCTAACCTACAAAGCATTACATGGGCTTGCTCCTACCTATCTTTCCGATTTGGTTATTCCGTACATACCTACATGTACGCTACAGTCACAAGACGCAGGCCTCCTAATTGTCCCTAGAATTTCTAAGCAAACAGCTGGAGGCAGGAGTTTCTCCTATAGAGCTCAATTTTTATGGAATGGTCTGCCTACCCATGTGAGAGACGCAGACTCTGTCTCAACCTTTAATTCTTTACTGAAGACTCATCTCTTCAGTAGGTCATATGATTGAGTGTAGTCTGGCCCAGGAGTGTGAAGGTGAATGGAAAGGCTCTGGAGCAACGAACCGCCGTTGCTGTCTCTGCCTGGCCGGTTCCCCTCTCTCTACTGGGATTATCTGCCTCTAACCCTATTACAGGGGCTGAGTCACTGGTTTACTGGTTCTCTTCCATGCCGTCCCTAGGAGGGATGCGTCACTTGAGTGGGTTGAGTCACTGCCGTGATCTTCCTGTCTGGGTTGGCGCCCCCCCTTCGGTTGTGCCGTGGCGGAGATCTTTGTGGGCTATACTCGGCCTTGTCTCAGGATGGTAAGTTGGTGGTTGAAGATATCCCTCTAGTGGTGTGGGGGCTGTGCTTTGGCAAAATGGGTGGGGTTATATCCTGCCTGTTTGGCCCCGTCTGGGGGTATCATAGTATGGGATCACAGTGTCTCCTGACCCCTCCTGTCTCAGCCTCCAGTATTTATGCTGCAGTAGTTTGTGTCGGGGGGCTAGGGTCAGTTTGTTATATCTGGAGTACTTCTCCTGTCTTATCCGGTGTCCTGTGTGAATTTATGTATGCTCTCTCTAATTCTCTATCTCTCTCTCTTTTCTTTTTCTCTCTCTCAGAGGACCTGAGCCCTAGGACCATGCCTCAGGACTACCTGGCATGATGACTCCTTGCTGTCCTCAGTCCACCTGGCCGTGCTGCTGCTCCGGTTTCAACTGTTCTGCCTGCGTCTATGGAACCCTGACCTGTTCACCGGATGTGCTACCTGTCCCAGACCTGCTGTTTTCAACTCTCTAGAGACAGCAGGAGCGGTAGAGATACTCTTAATGATCGGCTATGAAAAGCCAACTGACATTTACTCCTGAGGTGCTGACCTGTTGCACCATCGACAACTACTGTGATTATTGTTTGACCCTGGTGGTCATCTATGAACATTAGAACATCTTGGCCATGTTCTGTTATAATCTCCACCCAGCACAGCCAGAAGAGGACTGGCCACCCCTCATAGCCTGGTTCCTCATAGCTAGGTTTCTTCCTAGGGAGTTTTTGCTAGCCACCATGCTTCTACACCTGCATTGCTTGCTGTTTGGGGTTTTAGGCTGGGTTTCTGTACAGCACTTTGAGATATCAGCTGATGTAAGAAGGGCTATATAAATACATTTGATTTGTAGTGGAATAGCCCCGCCTTAGAGGCAGGTCCTCCCCAGAGTATGTACCCACCTCAGGAGAGTCCCCTGGTAGAGAGGAACCATCACAGTATGTACCCACCTCAGGAGAGTCCTCTGGTAGAGTGGAACCATCACAGTATGTACCTACCTCAGGAGAGTCCTCTGGTAGAGTGGAACCATCACAGTATGTACCCACCTCAGGAGAGTCCTCTGGTAGAGAGGAACCATCACAGTATGTACCCACCTCAGGAGAGTCCTCTGGTAGAGAGGAACCATCACAGTATGTACCCACCTCAGGAGAGTCCTCTGGTAGAGAGGAACCATCACAGTATGTACCCACCTCAGGAGAGTCCTCTGGTAGAGAGGAACCATCACAGTATGTACCCACCTCAGGAGAGTCCTCTGGTAGAGAGGAACCATCACAGTATGTACCCACCTCAGGAGAGTCCTCTGGTAGAGAGGAACCATCACAGTATGTACCCACGTCAGGAGAGTCCTCTGGTAGAGAGGAACCATCACAGTATGTACCCACCTCAGGAGAGTCCTCTGGTAGAGAGGAACCGTCACGGTCTGTGTCTTCAGACAGCTCCGTGTTCTCCACCTCACCCTCTCTCGTCCTCCGTTCCATTGAACCTTCATCATAGTCTGGGTGACGAACACAGGAGAGAAGAAGACTGTCAAACTGGCACATGGTGTTGACAACAGTGAGGAGCAGGCATCAGAAAATTGAACTTTTCAACATACCTTTCAACACGCAAATCTGTAGGGATAAAGAGTAGTAACTTACCTATTGGCGGTATGTCAGGAGGGCTACTGTTCTCATCAGGTGGACTAGACGGTTTAGTCTTCACCCCAATGTCGTCACTGTTGCCGTTGCACTTGTCAGAGATGATGGGGAGGTAGGCCAGGTAGGTGTTTGGGTTTTGGTCGGGCGGTCTGGACACTATGAGGTGGACCAGTCCTTTGACCTTTCGGATAGTTGTGACAGCTTTAGTGTGAGACACACCAGTCATCAGCTCCTCGTTCACCTGATGGATAGATACACCGTCAGCTAGAAACCTCTTAACTGCGTCATGTATGGTAGGGGGAAACAGGATAAAACGTTTATTACGACGTGCCCTTGTGCACAACCCTGCATTCAGATGAGTTATGGTCAAAGATCACCACCTAGTGGACAATAGCTGTTATTACAATGAAAACACCACCGTAAGAGTCGATCAGACTTACTTTGAGCAGTCTATCCCCCACTTGCAGCCGTCCTGTACGATCTGCTATGCCACCAGGGGTGATGGACTTGACAAAGATGCCCCTCTCTCCTCCGATAACAGAGAAGCCTAGGCCTCCTGCCGCAGGCTTGTCAAGGTCCAACTGAATGATCTCCTCCTGGAAGCACAACAAAACAGAATTAGAATATTACTTTCACTGTCCAATGTCCAGGGGCAATCGAAAATCTCAAGACACACACAGGTTGGAGTCAACAGATCAGAACACTTTAGTCTACACCTTTTATTGACTACTAAAGGACATATCCTTATAGCCATCAACAGGAAAATAGTCAAAAACATCAAGTTCCTCACCATAAACATCTACAAGGAGCTGAAATGGTCAAACCACAGACACCCCGGTGAAGGCATGACAGTGACTCTTCAAACTCTGGAGGCTGAAGAAACTTGGCCTGTCCCCTCGGGCTCTCAGTGTTCTACAGGAGCACCATCGAGAGCATATTGTCGGGCTGCATCACAGCCTGGTACAGCAACTCCACTACCATGGACGGCAAGGCTCTTGAGGGTGGTACGCTCAGCCAAACGCGTCATTGGGTGCACACTGCCTGCACTCCAGGACACTTACAACACCAGGTGGCTCAGGAAGGCGAAGGAGATCATTAAGGACCTCAGCCACGGACTGTTGTCCCCGCTTCCGTCACTCCGCACGGAGCGAAAGGCTAGAGCAGCCGCTTTCAAGGAGCGGGACACTAATCCGAATGCTTATAAGAAATCCCGCTATGCCCTCAGACGAACCATTAAACAAGCAAAGCGTCAATACAGGACTAAGATTGAATCCTACTACATTGGCTCTGACCTTCGTAGTATGTGTCATGGCTTGCAAACTATTACGAAATACAAAACAAAGCCCAGCCACGAGCAGCCCAGTGACGGTAGCCGAATGACTTCTATGCGCGCTTCGAGGCAAGCAACACTGAAGCATGCACGAGAGCATCAGTTGTTCTGAACGACTGTGTGATCACGCTCTCCGTAGCCGGTCAGTAAGACCTTTAAACAGGTCAACATTCACAAGGCCGCAGGGCCAGACGGATTACCAAGACGTGTACTCCGAGCATGCACTGACCAACTGGCAAGTGACTTCACTGATACGCCCCCATTCACATCGACAGGGCTGCAGTGGAGCGGGTTGAGAGCTTCAAGTTCCTTGGTGTCCACATCACCAACAAACTATTATGGTCCAAATACACCAATACAGTTGTGTAGAGGGCACAACTCCACCTATTCCCCCTCAGGAGACTGAAAATATTTGGCATGGGTCATCAGAACCTCAAAAAGTTCTACAGCTGTACCATCAAGAGCATCTCCTTATAGCAGAGTTAACCCAATTGCATATCCTTCTGGCCGAGTTAACCCAATTGCATATCCTTATAGAGTTAACCCAATTGCATATCCTTATAGCAGAGTTAACCCAATTGCATATCCTTATAGCAGAGTTAACCCAATTGCATATCCTTATAGCAGAATTAACCCAATTGCATATCCTTATAGAGTTAACCCAATTGCATATCCTTATAGAGTTAACCCAATTGCATATCCTTATAGCAGAGTTAACCCAATTGCATATCCTTATAGCAGAGTTAACCCAATTGCATATCCTTATAGCAGAGTTAACCCAATTGCATATCCTTATAGCAGAGTTAACCCAATTGCATATCCTTATAGCAGAATTAACCCAATTGCATATCCTTATAGAGTTAACCCAATTGCATATCCTTATAGAGTTAACCCAATTGCATATCCTTATAGCAGAGTTAACCCAATTGCATATCCTTATAGCAGAGTTAACCCAATTGCATATCCTTATAGCAGAGTTAACCCAATTGCATATCCTTATAGCAGAGTTAACCCAATTGCATATCCTTATAGCAGAATTAACCCAATTGCATATCCTTATAGCACAGTTAATGCAATTTAAATGTGTGTAAGTGCCTGAAGTTGAGTTGCTATAGTCACATGTAAAGCAAGTGTTGTCAATCTATCCAACAATAGGAAAGTAGAAGACTGAATAAAGCAGGTGTTGTCAATCTATCCAACAATAGGAAAGTAGTAGACTGAATAAAGCAGGTGTAGTTACCTCTGGAGGACATAGTGTAGAGAAGGCCTCTGTTTCTCTGTGATCAGCCCCCAAGACATAATCTGTAACAGGGGGGAAGAACAGTCACATCATACTCCACAACAACATCCCAGCGTTATGTTTTTAGAGGGCATGTATTGTTCATAACATACAGCGCCTTCAGAAAGTGTTCATACCCCTTGACTTATTCCACATTTTGTTGTGTTACAACCTGAATTCAAAATTTGATTAAATATATATTTTGTCACCCATCTACATACAATACCCGATAAAGAAGTGAAAACATGCTTTTAGAAGTGTTTGCAAATGTATTGAAAATGAAATACAGAAATCTAATTTACAATGGTATTCACAAGTCAATACATGTTCGAATCACCGTTGGCAGCAATTTCAGCTGTGTGTCTAAGAGCTTTATACACACCTGGATTGGACAATATTTGCACATTATTATTTTGAAGAATCTTCAAGCTCTGTCAAGTTGATCATTGCTAGACAGCCATTTTCATGTTTTGCCATACATTTTCAAGCTGGTTTATGTCAAAACTGTAACTAGGCCACCCAGGAACATCAAAAGTGTTCTTGGTAAGCAAATCCAGTGTGTATTAGGCCTTGTGTTTTAGGTTATTGTCCTGCTGAAAGGTGAATTCATCATCTGATGGAAAGCAGACTGAACCAGGTTTTGCCTGTGCTCAGCTCCATTATGTTTCTTTATCCTGAAAAGTCCTTAACGATTACAAGCATACCCATAACATGATGCAGCCACCACTATGCTTGAAAACATGGAGAGAGGTACTCATTGATGTGATGTATTGGATTTGCCCCAAACATAACACTTAGTATTCAGGACAAAAAGTGAATTGCTTTGCCATATTTTTTGCAGTATTACTTTAGTACCTTGTTGTAAACAGGATGCATGTTTTGGAATATTTTTTATTCTGAACAGGCTTCCTTCTTTTCACTCTGTCAATTAGATTAGTATTGTAGAGTCATTACAGTGTTGTTGATCCATCCTCAGTTTTCTCCTATCACAGGCATTAAACTCTGTTTTAAAAAGTCAGCAGTGGCCTCATGGTGAAATCCCTGAGCAGTTTCCTTCCTGTCCGGCAACTAAGTTAGGAAGGACGCCTGTATCTTTGTAGTGACAATCAAAAGCCTAATTGATAACTTCACCACACCACGCTCAAAGAGACATTCAGCAACTGCTTTTTAATTATTATTATTATTATTTTTACATCTACCAATCGGTGGCATCCCTTGAGAACTTAGAAAAAACCTTGGTCGTTGCTTGAAATTCACTACACAGTTGAGGGACCTTACAGATAATTGTATGTCTGGGGTACAGAGATTGGCTAGACATTTGAACATCTTGGTCATGTTCTGTTATAATCTCTACCCGGCACAGCCAGAAGAGGACTGGCCACCCCACATAGCCTGGTTCCTCTCTAGGTTTCTTCCTAGGTTTTGGCCTTTCTAGGGAGTTTTTCCTAGCCACCGTGCTTTGACACCTGCATTGTTTGCTGTTTGGGGTTGTAGACTGGGTTTCTGTACAGCACTTTGAGATATCAGCTGATGTACGAAGGGCTATATAAATAAATTTGATTTGATTTGATCATAAAAAATAAAATGTGGGGTATTGTGTGTAGATCAGTAACATAAAATCTCAATGTAAAATTCAGGCTGTAACAACAACATGTGGAAAAAGTATAGGGGTATTGTATACTTCCTGATTGTGAAGGTAAGAGAACTTGACTGGATGTACTTACTGTATATGTCCCATAATGCTATACACATTCAGCAAATCTGTCAAAGGATAACAGTCTACGATTTGTATGGATAGGCGTTTACAAGTACTTACCGTTGAGGCTGGTGGAGACTTCAGGACTGACGTTGTTGTTGAGAAAAGAAATACTCTTCTGTCCTGGAGACACTGGTTTCCCATCCCTGGAGGG
The DNA here is from genome assembly GCF_021184085.1 of Oncorhynchus gorbuscha. Lineage (NCBI taxonomy): Eukaryota > Metazoa > Chordata > Actinopteri > Salmoniformes > Salmonidae > Oncorhynchus > Oncorhynchus gorbuscha. Next base: position 90,991,144 of record NC_060188.1, on the reverse strand, counting down.
AGAAGAGAGATCAATTAGGTCAAGGATAATGAACAGATGTACCTCTTGGACGGGTATCTGAAGAGGGCATTATTTACATTTACATTTAAGTCATTTAGCAGACGCTCTTATCCAGAGCGACTTACACATTGGTGCAGGAAACAGCAGAGGGAACACCCCCCTATCCACATCGATGGAACAGTAGTGGAGAGGGTAGCAAGTTTTAAGTTCCTCGGCGTACACATCACAGACAAACTGAATTGGTCCACTCCCCCATTATAGCAAGTAATCATTATTTGAGTCTCTCAGTTCCAAACCTCTTTGGCACAAGCACTGCCTTGCACAGAACTGACTGAATGTTAAATAGTAAAGGACATTTCCTGGGAAAAAAATGTGTTTATGGTACAAAAAGGCTAGTGTTTACCTGGTGAGGTCCCTGAGGGACCCTCGCAGGTCTACACTTAACCCAAAGTGCCTAGTGTGTAGGGGCTAGGGGTCTATTTGGAATTCAGGCTGAGGGTTAAGTTTACCTTGTAGCTTTGATCGTGAGCTCCCTGAGGGAGATCTCCAGCAGCCTGCAGCTCTCATTGAGGGTCAGGTCCAGAGTTGGAGCTCCGTTGATATAGTGGACCAGGTCCAAGGGCCTCAGACTCCCCTCCAGCAGCGCCACCGAGCCAGGCATTACCTCCTTTATGAACAACACCCCGTACACACTGTCACTGCCCCCGTCCAATACTAGACCTGTAGGGAGACACAACGTTAAGCCTTATGAACAACACGCTGTACACACTGTCCAATACTAGACCTGTAGGGAGACACAACACGCTGTACACTCTGTCACTGTCTAATACTAGACCTGTAGGGAGAGACAACACCCTGTACACACTGTCCAATACTAGACCTGTAGGGAGACAACGTTAAGCCTTATGAACAACACGCTGTACACACTGTCAGTGTCTAATACTAGACCTGTAGGGAGACACAACGTTAAGCCTTATGAACAACACGCTGTACACACTGTCAGTGTCCAATACTAGACCTGTAGGGAGACACAACGTTAAGCCTTATGAACAACGCGCTGTACACACTGTCACTGTCTAATACTAGACCTGTAGGGAGAGACAACACCCTGTACACACTGTCCAATACTAGACCTGTAGGGAGACACAACGTTAAGCCTTATGAACAACGCGCTGTACACACTGTCACTGTCTAATACTAGACCTGTAGGGAGAGACAACACCCTGTACACATTGTCCAATACTAGACCTGTAGGGAGAGACAACACCCAGTACACACTGTCCAATACTAGACCTGTAGGGAGAGACAACACCCTGTACACCCTGTCTAATACTAGACCTGTAGGGAGAGATACAACACCCTGTCTAATACTAGACCTGTAGGGAGAGACACAACGTTAAGCCTTATGAACAACACCCTGTACCACTGTCCAATACTAGACCTGTAGGGAGATACACAACACCCTGTACCACTGTCCAATACTAGACCTGTAGGGAGAGACACAACACCCTGTACCACTGTCCAATACTAGACCTGTAGGGAGAGACACAACACCCTGTACCACTGTCCAATACTAGACCTGTAGGGAGAGACACAACACCCTGTACACACTGTCCAATACTAGACCTGTAGGGAGAGACAACACCCTGTACACATTGTCCAATACTAGACCTGTAGGGAGAGACACAACACCCTGTACCACTGTCCAATACTAGACCTGTAGGGAGACACAACGTTAAGCCTTATGAACAACACCCTGTACACACTGTCCAATACTAGACCTGTAGGGAGAGATACAACACACTGTCCAATACTAGACCTGTAGGGAGAGATACAACACCCTGTACCACTGTCCAATACTAGACCTGTAGGGAGAGATACAACACCCTGTACCACTGTCCAATACTAGACCTGTAGGGAGAGATACAACACCCTGTACACACTGTCCAATACTAGACCTGTAGGGAGAGACAACACACTGTCCAATACTAGACCTGTAGGGAGAGATACAACACACTGTCCAATACTAGACCTGTAGGGAGAGATACAACACACTGTCCAATACTAGACCTGTAGGGAGAGATACAACACCCTGTACACACTGTCCAATACTAGACCTGTAGGGAGAGATACAACACACTGTCCAATACTAGACGTGTAGGGAGAGATACAACACCCTGTACACACTGTCCAATACTAGACCTGTAGGGAGAGAGACAACACACTGTCCAATACTAGACCTGTAGGGAGAGAGACAACACACTGTCCAATACTAGACCTGTAGGGAGAGAGACAACACACTGTCCAATACTAGACCTGTAGGGAGATACACAACACCCTGTCTAATACTAGACCTGTAGGGAGAGATACAACACCCTGTACCACTGTCCAATACTAGACCTGTAGGGAGAGATACAACACACTGTCCAATACTAGACCTGTAGGGAGAGATACAACACCCTGTCCAATACTAGACCTGTAGGGAGAGAGACAACACACTGTACACACTGTCCAATACTAGACCTGTAGGGAGAGATAACACACTGTCCAATACTAGACGTGTAGGGAGAGATACAACACACTGTCCAATACTAGACCTGTAGGGAGAGATACAACACCCTGTACACACTGTCCAATACTAGACCTGTAGGGAGAGATACAACACACTGTCCAATACTAGACGTGTAGGGAGAGATACAACACCCTGTACACACTGTCCAATACTAGACCTGTAGGGAGAGAGACAACACACTGTCCAATACTAGACCTGTAGGGAGAGAGACAACACACTGTCCAATACTAGACCTGTAGGGAGAGATACAACACACTGTCTAATACTAGACCTGTAGGGAGAGACAACACACTGTCCAATACTAGACCTGTAGGGAGAGACAACACACTGTCCAATACTAGACCTGTAGGGAGAGATACAACACCCTGTACACACTGTCCAATACTAGACCTGTAGGGAGAGACAACACCCTGTACCACTGTCCAATACTAGACCTGTAGGGAGAGAGACAACACCCTGTCTAATACTAGACCTGTAGGGAGAGATACAACACCCTGTCCAATACTAGACCTGTAGGGAGAGATACAACACCCTGTACACACTGTCCAATACTAGACCTGTAGGGAGAGATACAACACCGTTAAGCTTTATGAACAACACCACATACAACGTCACTTCCCCCGTCCAACAACGTCCCTGCAGCGAAAATAATATGTTTAAAAAATGTGTTGCTATGGAAAACTGAAGTCCAGCTCGGTTATACCTGTTCCATTCTCTTCTGTTTGGTGCCTAATGAACACAACCCTGACCTCCTGAACCAAAAGCTCGGTTATACCTGTTCCATTCTCTTCTGTTTGGTGCCTAATGAACACAACCCTGACCTCCTGAACCAAAAGCTTGGTTATACCTGTTCCATTCTCTTCTGTTTGGTGCCTAATGAACACAACCCTGACCTCCTGAACCAAAAGCTTGGTTATACCTGTTCCATTCTCTTCTGTTTGGTGCCTAATGAACACAACCCTGACCTTCTGAACCAAAAGTGGTCACCTAAAACACCACAGCAAGGCAGTGGAAGCTTATTTATAGTCCCCACCCCAAAAACACCACACATTCCTTTCAAACTGCAATCTAACACCCTTTTACATATTGTGCTTTCTTGAGCTCTGTCCAAGTCACAAGTTCTGTACAATCATCATCATCATCATCATCGCTGAGGTTGATAACCCCAAACCAACACAGATATTTTCAACAGTTCAAACAGTTGAGATGATACACGTGAGTTAAATAGATCATTTTAGGCAGTGTAAATAGATCTCTATATCTCTCTTACCTAATGTTTGGTCAGGGCACTGGAAGGAGATGTCCGACAGTAGGTGTGCTTCTATAGGGGGTTTAGGAGCCTCGAGAACCCTTCCTACCACTAGATCGACCACCCTGGGGGCCGCTCTCACCAGGTTCACCACCTCAGTGTGACCCATGTTGGACACATCTTTGTTGTTCACCTGGGGGGGTCGTTAGTATGCTTGTGATACAGCATGACAGGGAGTGTTAAAACATGACTATCAATTTGTCCGTCTTCAATTTCTCGTGTCCTCAAACTGCATTGGAGAAGGAGACCCAAAGTCTCTCCTCACCTCCTTAAAACGCATTGGAGGAGGAGGTGAGGAATCAAGGAAACCCAGATTGAGAGTGTTCAGTAGCTACATTCAGCAGATGTGTACCATGATCATGCGATCCCCGGGACGCAGCCTGCCGTCTCCCTTGGCAGGGTCCTGGATGATGTCATGGATGTAACAGCCCAGGTCGTTCCCTTTGGTCAGAGTAAACCCCAGGCTTCCTTTCTCAGACTTCACAAGGGACACTTTCAGCTCCACGTCCTGACGAACAGACAGTGGTAAACAAACGCCGTTGGAATCAAACTGCGCTGAAAAGGAACTGAATACTGAATACTACACAAACTCAGCATAAAAAGAAACGTCCTCCCTCTGTTAAATGCGTTTATTTTCAGAAAACTTAACATGTGTAAATATTTGTATGAACATAAGATTCAACAACAGATAAACTGAACACGTGGCCACCAGCTGCATTAAGTACTGCAGTGCATCTCCTCCTCATGTACTGCACCAGATCTGCCAGTTCTTGCTGTGAGATGTTACCCAACTCTTCCACCAAGCCACCTGCAAGATCCCGGACATTTCTGGGGGGAATGGCCCTAGCCCTCACCCTCGGATCCAACAGGTCCCAGAAGTGCTCAATGGGATTGAGATCCGGGCTCTTCGCTGGCCACGGCAGAAAACTGACATTCCTGTCTTGCAGGAAATCACGCACAGAACGAGCAGTATGACTGGTGGCATCGTCATGCTGGAGGGTCATGTCAGGATGAGCCTGCAGGAAGGGTACCACATGAGGGAGGAGGATGTCTTCCCTGTAACGCACAGCATTGAGATTGCCTGCAATGACAACAAGCTCAGTCCGATGATGCTGTGACACACTGCCCCAGACCATGACGGACCCTCCACCAAACAAATCGATCCCGCCCCAGAGTACAGGCCTCGGTTTAACCCTCATTCCTTCGACAATAAACGCAAATCCGACCATCACCCCTGGTGAGACAAAACCGTGACTCATCAGGGAAGAGCACTTTTCGCCAGTCCTGTCTGGTCCAGCGACGGTGGGTTTGTGCCCGTAGGTGATGTTGTTGCCGGTGATGTCTGGTGAGGACCTGCCTTACAACAGGCCTACAAGCCCTCAGTCCAGCCTCTCTCAGCCTATTACGGACAGTCTGAGCACTGATAGAGGGATTGTGCGTCCCTGGTGTAACTCAGGCAGTTGTTGTTACCATCCTGTCCCTGCAGTTGTGCTGTTCAGATGTACCAATCCTGTGCAGGTGTTACATGTGGTCTGCCACTGCGAGGACGATCAGCTGTCCGTCTGCGTCTCGGTACGGACATTGTAATTTATTGCCCTGGCCACATCTGCAGTCCTCATGCGTCCTTTCAGCATGCATAAGGCATGTTCACGCAGATGAGCAGGGACCTTGGGCATCTTTCTTTTGGTGTTTTCCAGAGTCAATAGAAAGGCCTCTTTAGTGTCCTAAGTTTTCAGAACTGTGACCTTAATTGCCTGCCGTCTGTAAGCTGTTAGTGTCTTAACGACCGTTCCACAGGTGCATGTTCATTAATTGTTTATGGTTCATTGAACAAGCATGGGAAACAGTGTTTAAACCCATTACAATAAGCATGGGAAACAGTGTTTAAACCCATTACAATAAGCATGGGAAACAGTGTTTAAACCCATTACAATAAGCATGGGAAACAGTGTTTAAACCCATTACAATAAGCATGGGAAACAGTGTTTAAACCCATTACTATATGCATGGGAAACAGTGTTTAAACCCATTACAATAAGCATGGGAAACAGTGTTTAAACCCATTACAATAAACATGGGAAACAGTGTTTAAACCCATTACAATAAGCATGGGAAACAGTGTTTAAACCCATTACAATAAGCATGGGAAACAGTGTTTAAACCCATTACAACAAGCATGGGAAACAGTGTTTAAACCCATTACAATAAGCATGGGAAACAGTGTTTAAACCCATTACAATAAGCATGGGGAAACAGTGTTTAAACTCATTACAATAAGCATGGGGAAACAGTGTTTAAACCCATTACAATAAGCATGGGAAACAGTGTTTAAACCCTTTACAATGAAGATCTGTGAAGTTATTTGGATTTTTACGAATTATCTTTGAAAGACAGGGTCCTGAAAAAATGGACGTTTCTTTTTTTTGTTGCGGAGTTTAGTTACATAATTACATGGATAATTGCCTCCTCTGCCCCATGAGAGGTTCCCTTGGACCTCCTTCAATGTGCTTTGAGAGAAAGGAATGGAGGAAACCAGGACGGTCAAAGTACTTATTAAGTACTTATACTTTCAGACAGGTCCTAGTGTTCCCCTGCTCTTACCGGCACAAACTCATCCATGTCCTGTCTGTTGTCTGTCAGGGTGTGGTTGAAGTGTGGTGGTCGAGGGAGAGGCAGGGGGTCGGGACTGGGGGCTTCTGGAGATAATACCGTAGGTTGAGCGGTGGTGGTCAGGTCAGGGACCCGAGGGGAGGAGGAGGGACACCTGCGGAAATAGAACACAAGGAATCCATCAAATAAGTGATTTTTAAACCAACGGTTGTCGCAAGGTTGTTTACTGTAACCTGGTTTAGACCCCACAGAGCAAGTAGAAGCTGAAGCACAGTGTTAAACTGAGGTGGCATTCTTAGTCTATAAGGTTATCATAGAAATATCTTGTGTAGAACAGATCATACAATATTATTGTCTGTCAGGTAGAATAAAAACACTTTACATTACATTTCACCAGACTGCAATGAGTCACCTCTCATTGGTTACGGTACTAATGACCTGGAAACTATATCACATCTCATTGGTTACTGTACTACTGACCTGGAAACTATATCACCTCTCATTGGTTACGGTACTAATGACCTGGAAACTGTATCACCTCTCATTGGTTACGGTACTAATGACCTGGAAACTATATCACCTCTCATTGGTTACGGTACTAATGACCTGGAAACTATATCACCTCTCATTGGTTACGGTACTAATGACCTGGAAACTATATCACCTCTCATTGGTTACGGTACTAATGACCTGGAAACTATATCACCTCTCATTGGTTACGGTACTAATGACCTGGAAACTATATCACCTCTCATTGGTTACGGTACTAATGACCTGGAAACTATATCACCTCTCATTGGTTACTCTAGTCGGTCCATAATAAAGCACTGCTCTACCTTAACAACACTATCAACAAGGCAGGTCCTACAGGTCCTAGTTTTTTAATTTAACGAAGTTAAGAACAAATTCTTATTTACAAATGACAGCCAAACCCGGCCAAACCTGGACGACACTGGGCCAATTGTGCGCTGCACTATGGGTACTCCCAATCACAGCCGGATGTGGGTACAGCCTGGATTCGAACCAGGGACTCTAGTGACGACCTCTTGCACGGAGATGCTGTGCCACTCGAGAGACAAGGTGCTTTCAGGTGTTTTGTCTCACCTGGACTACTGTTCAGTCAGGTGCCACAAAGGGACTTAGGAAAATTGCATTTGGCTCAGAACAGGGCAGCACGGTTGGCCCTTGGATGTACACAGAGAGCTAATATTAATAATATACATATCAACCTCTCCTGGCTCAAAGTGGAGGACAGATAGACTTCATCACTACTTGTATTTTTGAGAGGTATTGACACGTTAAATGCATACATACATATGATAACATATGCACTATACGCGCACACACACACACACACACACACACACACACACACACACACACACACACACACACACACACACACACACACACACACACACATGGATGTAGTACTGTAGATATGTGGTAGTGGTGGAGTAGGGGCCTGAGGGCACACAATGTGTTGTGAAATCTGTGAATGTATTTTAATGTTTTAAAATGGTATAAACTGCCTTAATTTAGCTGGACCCCAGGAAGAGTAGCTTCTGCTGTGGTAGGAAATAATGTTATTTATTATTATTATCCCCATTTCAAGCTCATCTTTCGAAAACACAAATAAAAAAACATGTATTTTTCAGAATGTTTAGATTCAGGATAACAGGCCCTCCCCTCTCCGGGATAACAGGCCCTCCCCTCTCCGGGATAACAGGCCCTCCCCTCTCCGGGATAACAGGCCCTCCCCTCTCCGGGATAACAGGCCCTCCCCTCTCCGGGATAACAGGCCCTCCCCTCTCCGGGATAACAGGCCCTCCCCTCTCCGGGATAACAGGCCCTCCCCTCTCCGGGATAACAGGCCCTCCCCTCTCCGGGATAACAGGCCCTCCCCTCTCCGGGATAACAGGCCCTCCCCTCTCCGGGATAACAGGCCCTCCCCTCTCCGGGATAACAGGCCCTCCCCTCTCCGGGATAACAGGCCCTCCCCTCTCCGGGATAACAGGCCCTCCCCTCTCCGGGATAACAGGCCCTCCCCTCTCCGGGATAACAGGCTAACATGAGTAATATCAGCAGCAGGATATAATCTTTACCTTTTGCTGAGGTTGGACAGTGACAGGTTGGAAGAGTAGTAGGCAGAGCGGATGGTGTCATCCAGCTCACAGGGGGTCTCATACTGGCGGAGTCTCTCCAGAGTGAGGTTACTGCTGGGGGTCTGGTAGATACTACGATCCCAGGCTTGTCGGCCCTGCTCCAGAGATGGGCTAAAGGCCTCCTCCACCTGAATGAATTAAGTAATGAATGAATGGATAAATAAATCCATTGTTTAGTCATTCATGAATTTGACAAAATGTCTCAGCCGAGTGAAACAATACACACATTAAAAATCATTAAAAACTCAATAGTTTACAGACCCATTCCTATTGTGGTTCTTGATATCAATTGTTACTAATTATCAATGAAATCGTTACCTCCTCATCATCTGTGCTGTCGCTGTAGCTGTCCCGACGGCTGGAGGACTTCATGAGCAGCCTGTCCAGAGCTTCCTCCATTTGCCCAGGCCCCAGTCCCAGGCTCCTCTTCCCCTCAGACCCCATAGGAGAGGCTGTTCTGGGCCTGGCCAGGCTGGATTCAGGCTGCTGGGTCTGGACTACTGGTTCCTTACGAGGAGAGGCCATGGGAGTCTGGGGAGGGAGAATGAGATACACTCCGTAAGTATATTAGTGTATAGCTCACTAAACATCAAAAATACACTGCACTCCACTTATAGTGATAAACGGTTGTATGCCATCACTGTAAGAGAAAAGCAGACATTTTGCAGAGTTTGTGGCCCACGTGAGAGGTGCTGCTGACTGGTAGAGATCCTCACCAGAGCAGAGGCGTCCATCTCAGGTAAGACACCCTGGTCAGGTCTACAGAGCAGCAGAGTGACCTCCTGGCCGGTCCCTCGCAGCGCTGAGATCACCTCCTAGTGGCAGGGCAGAGAAACGCAACAGAATATTTCATATGAAAATGGTTGAGTCATGTAATATTGGCATACAAGGGAGTCAGTTCTTCAACTGAAAAAGCCATTGGAAACCCCACCCCTTAATATAACCTATTGTTTGACTCGATTGATCAATGTTGAAAAGGTAACACACGTGCTGCGAGAGTCCTTTGAGGGGCGTCTGGTTGACACGCACGATGACGTCACCCACGTTGATTCGTCCACTCTCAGCGGCAGGTTGCCCAGGGAAAAGCTTCTTGACCCGGACCATGCTGAAGCTGTTACCAGAGGCGTTACCAGTGTTCTGGTCAGGGAGGGTCTCCTCTCTACTGAAGCTGAACCCTAGGCCTGACGAATTCTTCAGCAAGGGCACCTCAAATACATTGTCTTGGGGACAGGAAAACAAGAAAACTTTATTGTCCAACAAGAACGTAAATGTGTATGACTGCTAACTCTCTCAGACACCACACACACACCTGAGATACTGGTAGGAGCACAGCGTCAGCTGCAGAGTAACACCCCTGGAGGAAATTACGGTTTAAGTGCCTTGCTCAAGGGCACAATGGCAGTAGGGCACAATGTCATAATCAAACATCAAAGACTAGCAACTGCTGGTGATGTATAAGAAAGTAATGAGTGTTTGAATTAATGTGTGTGTACTGTACACTCACTATCAGTGATGAAGATGTACTCTGGCTGGGCTTTAGGCGGAGCAGCCTCTGGCACCGGTTGTTGCTGGTCGCTGGGAGGGGTGCACTGAGGCGTCAGAGGGGCGTGGATACGGTCCGCAGGTAGCTGACCCTTCTCTAACAGCAAGTGGACCATCTGAAGAGGGGAGGAGTGGAGGAGAAGGGGAGGGGAGGAGCGGAGGAGAAGGGGAGGAGCGGAGGAGGGAGAAGGGAGAAGGAGGAGGAGGAGGAGAAGGAGAGGAGCGGAGGAGAAGGGGAGGAGCGGAGGAGAAGGGGAGGAGGAGAAGGAGAGAGGAGGGGGAGGAGAAGGGGAGGGGAGGAGCGGAGGAGAAGGGGAGGGGGGAGCGGAGGGAGGAGAAGGGGAGGGGAGGAGCGGAGGAGAAGGGGAGGAGCGGAGGAGAAGGGGAGGAGCGGAGGAGAAGGGGAGGAGCGGAGGAGAAGGGGAGGAGCGGAGGAGAAGGGGAGGAGCGGAGGAGAAGGGGAAGGAGCGGAGTAGAAGGGGAGGAGCGGAGTAGAAGGGGAGGAGGAGCGGAGTAGAAGGGGAGGAGCGGAGTAGAAGGGGAGGAGCGGAGGAGGAGCGGAGGAGAAGGGGAGGAGAAGGGGAGGGGGGGAGGAGCGGAGGAGAAGGGGAGGAGCGGAGGGCGGAGGAGAAGGAGAGGAGCGGAGGGAAGGAGAGGGAGGAGCGGAGGAGGGAGAAGAGGAGGAGGAGAAGGGAGGAGGAGAAGGAGAGGAGCGGAGGAGGAGAGGGAGGAGGAGGAGGAGGGGAGAGCGGAGGAGAAGGGGAGGAGGAGGGGAGGAGGGAGAGGGGAGGAGGAGAGGGGAGGGAGGAGGGGAGGAGGAGAAGGGGAGGAGGAGGAGGGGGGAAGGGGGGGAAGGGGAGGAGGAGGGGAGGAGCGGAGGAGAAGGAGAGGAGCGGAGCGGAGGAGAAGGGGAGGAGGGGAGGAGGAGAAGGGGAGGAGGAGAAGGAGAGGGGAGGAGGAGAAGGGGGGGGAGGAGAAGGGAGGGGAGGAGGAGAAGGGGGGGGAGGAGGAGAAGGAGAGGGGAGGAGGGAGGGAGAAGGGGAGGGGGAGGAGAGGAGAAGGGGAGAAGGGGAGGGAGGAGGGAGAGGAGGGGGAGGGAGGAGGAGGAGAGGGGAGAGAGGAGGAGGGGGGAGGAGGAGAAGGGAGGGAGGGGAGGGGAGGAGAAGGAGGGGGAGGAGGAGGGAGGGGAAGGGAGAGGAGGAGGGAGGAGGAGGAGGAGGGGAGGGGAGGGAGGGGAGGAGGATGAGAAGGGGGAGAGGGGAGAAGGGGAGGAGGAGAAGGGGAGGGGAGAAGGGGAGGAGGGAGGAGAGGAGAAGGGGAGGAGCGGAGGAGAAGGGGAGGAGCGGAGGAGAAGGGGAGGAGGAGAGAGGGGAGGGAGGAGGAGGGGGAGGGGGAGGGGGGGAGGAGGAGGGGGGAGGAGGGGGAGGGGAGGAGGAGAGAGGAGGAGGGAGGAGGAGGAGCGGAGGAGAAGGGGAGGGGCGGAGGAGGAGGGGAGGAGGAGAAGGAGAGGGGAGGAGGGGAGGAGAGGGGAGGAGCGGAGGAGAAGGAGAGGGGAGGAGGAGAAGGGGAGGGGCGGAGGAGAAGGAGTCTCAAATTGGAAAGAAGACACCATAAGCCTATATAGTTGATACAGTTGAAGTCGGAAGTTTAAATACACCGTAGCCAAATATATTTCAACTCAGTTTTTCACAATTCCTGACATTTAATTAAAAATTCCCTGTTTTAGGATCAACACTTTATTTTAAGAATGTGAAATGTCAGAATAATAGTAGAGAGAATGATTTATTTAAGCTTTTATTTCTTTCATCACATTCTCAGTGGGTCAGAAGTTTACATACACTCAATTAGTATTTGGTAGCATTGCCTTTAAATTGTTTAACTTGGGTCAAACGTTTTGGGTCTTCCACAAGCTTCCCACAATAAGTTGGGTGAATTTTGGCCCATTCCTCCTGACAGAGCTGGTGTAACTGAGTCAGGTTTGTAGACCTCCTTGCTCGCACATACATTTTCAGTTCTGCCCACAAATTTTCTATAGGATTGAGGTCAGGGCTTTGTGATGACAACTCCAATACCTTGACTTTGTTGTCCTTAAGCCATTTTGTCACAACTTTGGAAGTATGTTTGGGATTATTGTCCATTTGGAAGACCCATTTGCGACCAAGCTTTAACTTCCTGACTGATGTCTTGAGATGTTGCTTCAATATATCCACATAATTCTCCTCCCTCATAATTTCATCTATTTTGTGAAGTGCACCAGTCCCTCCTGCAGGAAAGCACCCACACAACATGATGCTGTCACCCCCGTGCTTCACGGTTGGGATGGTGTTCTTCGGCTTACAAGCATCCCCCTTTTTCCTCCAAACATAACGATGGTCAATCTGGCCAAACAGTTCTATTTTTGTTTCATCAGACCAGAGGACATTTCTATGATCTTTGTCCCCATGTGCATTTGCAAACCGTAGTCTGGCTTTTTTATGGCGGTTTTAGAGCAGTGGCTTCTCGCTTGCTGCGCAACCCTTCAGGTTATGTCGATATAGAACTCGTCTTACTGTGGATATAGATACCTCTTCCTCCAGCATCTTCACAAGGTTCTTTGCTGTTGTTTTTTTCTGAGGTCTTTGCTTTGATTTCTTTTTGATTTTCCCAAGATGTCAAGCAAAGAGGCGCTGAGTTTGAAGGTAGGCCTTGTTATACATCCACAGGTACACCTCCAATTGACTCAAATGTCTAAAGCCATGAAATAATTTTCTGGAATTTGTTGCTGTTTAAAGGCACAGTCAACTTGGTGTATGTAAATGTCTGACCCACTGGAATTGTGATCAAGTGAATTATAAGTTAAATAATCTGTCTGTAAACAATTGTTGGAAAAATGACTTGTGTCAAGCACAAAGTAGATGTCCTAACTGACTTGCCAAAACTATAGAAATTTGTAGAGTGGTTGAAAAAACAACTTTTAATGACTCCACCCTAAGTGTATGTACACTTCCGACTTCCACTGTAGATGCTGGAACTTGCTAAATGGACTTTAAAAACTGTCTGGTTAAATCATACCGTAGTAGGCAATCAATCACTACCACAGGTAAGGGGAAACTTGATGAAAGTGAACTATCGCTTCAACTGTGACTGTACTGACCTTTCCAGTATCTCTGAGGGTCTCCACAGCCTGCTTGTGAGTGGCTCCTTCCAGACTCTTCCCATTGACAGCCACCACCCTGTCACCTAGTAACAATAGAGACGGGTATTACACCGAGTGTACAAAACATTAGGAACACCTTCCTAATATTGAGCTGCGTCCCCTTTTGTCCCTCAGAACAGCCTCAATTTGTCGAGGCGTGGACTCCACAAGGTGTCGAAAGCGTTCCACAGGGATGTTGGCCCATGTTGACTCCAATGCTGCATGTCCCTTGGGTGGTGGAGCATTCTCGATACACACGGGAATCTTGATTGTGGAAAAACCCAGCAGCGCTGCAGTTCTTGACACAAACTGGTGCGCCTGGTACCTACTACCATACCCCTTTCAAAGGCACTTAAATATTTTTGCTTGCCCACTTACCCTCTGAATGGCACACATACACAATATGTGTGTCAATTGTCTCAAGGCTTAAAAATCATTCTTTAACACCGTCTCCTCCCCTTCATCTACACTGATTTGAAAGTGGATTTAACAAGTGGCATCAATAAGAGATCAGAGCTCTCACCTGGATTCACCTGGTCAGTCTGTGTCATGGAAAGAGTTGTTAATGTTTTGTAGACTCAGTGTATATAAACAGTCTGACTCAGCAAACACCAGTCAAGCATTGAGGTGCTGACACCATGATACCACGGCAGGTTTGTTGGGAATCCTCCATGCTGGCGCAAGTCCATCAGGATAATGTTCAGTAAGATACACCATGGCACAGGTTCTTTGCTACGGAAAGTTTAAATCTGTGTTCTTATTGGACAAGGTCAGGTAGTACTCCCCATTTCTAAACGTTTTCTCCCTACTGATGTGTTGATCAGGCACCAAATGAAACACAGACTGAAACACGGAGGGACGACCTGGACATGTCCAATAAGAAACCCTTGTTTTAAAACTGTTTTGCTACGGTGTGCCTTACTGAACAGGACCTAGGTGCTATAGCTTACCCTTCTGGATCCTTCCGTCCAGTTCTGCAGCTCCTTTAGGGATGATGGCCTTCACATAAACCCCTCCATGCTTCACACTGGTATTCACTCCACCCTGAGGAGAACAGGTCGTGTCACTACAGTCAACCAGACAGAGGGAGCATAATGCTGTATTCAGTAGTCAACCAGACAGAGGGAGCATAATGCTGTATTCACTACAGTCAACCAGACAGAGGGAGCATAATGCTGTATTCACTAGAGTCAACCAGACAGAGGGAGCATAATGCTGTGTTCAGTAGTCAACCAGACAGAGGGAGCATAATGCTGTATTCACTACAGTCAACCAGACAGAGGGAGCATAATGCTGTATTCAGTAGTCAACCAGACAGAGGGAGCATAATGCTGTATTCACTACAGTCAACCAGACAGAGGGAGCATAATGCTGTATTCACTAGAGTCAACCAGACAGAGGGAGCATAATGCTGTATTCAGTAGTCAACCAGACAGAGGGAGCATAATGTCAACCAGACAGAGGGAGCATAATGCTGTATTCTCCACAGTCAACCAGACAGAGGGAGCATAATGCTGTATTCTCTACAGTCAACCAGACAGAGGGAGCATAATGCTGTGTTCAGTAGTCAACCAGACAGAGGGAGCATAATGCTGTATTCACTACAGTCAACCAGACAGAGGGAGCATAATGCTGTATTCAGTAGTCAACCAGACAGAGGGAGCATAATGCTGTATTCACTACAGTCAACCAGACAGAGGGAGCATAATGCTGTATTCACTAGAGTCAACCAGACAGAGGGAGCATAATGCTGTATTCACTACAGTCAACCAGACAGAGGGAGCATAATGCTGTATTCACTACAGTCAACCAGACAGAGGGAGCATAATGCTGTATTCAGTAGTCAACCAGACAGAGGGAGCATAATGCTGTATTCACTACAGTCAACCAGACAGAGGGAGCATAATGCTGTATTCACTAGAGTCAACCAGACAGAGGGAGCATAATGCTGTAGTCACTACAGTCAACCAGAGGGAGCATAATGCTGTATTCACTACAGTCAACCAGACAGAGGGAGCATAATGCTGTATTCAGTAGTCAACCAGACAGAGCGAGCATAATGCTGTATTCACTACAGTCAACCAGACATAGGGAGCATAATGCTGTATTCACTACAGTCAACCAGACAGAGGGAGCATAATGCTGTATTCAGTAGTCAACCAGACAGAGGGAGCATAATGCTGTATTCTCTACAGTCAACCAGACAGAGGGAGCATAATGCTGTATTCACTACAGTCAACCAGACAGAGGGAGCATAATGCTGTATTCACTACAGTCAACCAGACAGAGGGAGCATAATGCTGTATTCTCCACAGTCAACCAGACAGAGGGAGCATAATGCTGTATTCTCTACAGTCAACCAGACAGAGGGAGCATAATGCTGTGTTCAGTAGTCAACCAGACAGAGGGAGCATAATGCTGTATTCTCTACAGTCAACCAGACAGAGGGAGCATAATGCTGTATTCAGTAGTCAACCAGACAGAGGGAGCATAATGCTGTATTCACTACAGTCAACCAGACAGAGGGAGCATAATGCTGTATTCACTACAGTCAACCAGACAGAGGGAGCATAATGCTGTATTCTCTACAGTCAACCAGACAGAGGGAGCATAATGCTGTGTTCAGTAGTCAACCAGACAGAGGGAGCATAATGCTGTATTCTCTACAGTCAACCAGACAGAGGGAGCATAATGCTGTATTCAGTAGTCAACCAGACAGAGGGAGCATAATGCTGTAGTCACTACAGTCAACCAGAGGGAGCATAATGCTGTATTCACTACAGTCAACCAGACAGAGGGAGCATAATGCTGTATTCAGTAGTCAACCAGACAGAGGGAGCATAATGCTGTATTCTCTACAGTCAACCAGACAGAGGGAGCATAATGCTGTATTCAGTAGTCAACCAGACAGAGGGAGCATAATGCTGTATTCTCCACAGTCAACCAGACAGAGGGAGCATAATGCTGTATTCAGTAGTCAACCAGACAGAGGGAGCATAATGCTGTATTCATGTCTTCCACAGACTACCGGTCTATGGGGTTATTAGTTGGTTTGTATTATACAGATCAGATGTATCTAAGTGGTGTTGTTAACATGCCGTATCACCATGATAGACCACATGACTCAAGTTGAAAGACACTAACAATAATAATACCACTCATTCACAGGGGAAATTACACTGCTGGTCACTTCAGCAAATCAAAGTGGTCAAGCAGGCAGTGGCACAACATCTACGCAGGCATTAGTAAAAACCAAGATTAAACTGTTGGGTCAAATGATACTTCTGTAATCTGTACCTACAGCGCCAGTGTCACCATGTGTGAATCCTCATCCATTCAACATGTCTGTTTGAGAAAATTTGCATGCAGAGACGCAAAGCAATCTACAAATCCCACAATGAAAGTCAAGCAGCAGAGCGACGCCAGGCAGCAGAGCGACGCTAGGCAGCAGAGCTACAGGAAAACACATACACCAGTCATGAGGAAAGAACCCCCCCCCCCCCCCAAAAACAAAAATGAGAGAACCTTTCAGAAGAGTACACTCAGTAGCAGAACAGTGACACTAAGTAACAGTACCGTGACACTTATGCCCAAGCTGCTGTCCTGTTTAGACAGCTTAACGACAAACAGTTCTCCAGGAGAGAGACTACTGACCCCTGGGACATTGCCACTTAACCCTCCCATGCTGCCGTTGGGGAGAGGAGGAGTTAACTCCTGCAAACAGAGAACATGGCAGTAAATGGAACATTGGGGTTGTTGCCAGGCAACAGACATGCAGAGAGAATAACAGGAAGTAGTTTTAGAGGAGGGGGAGGAATTGGTATAGGAGGTATAACATAGGAAAAGATGCAGCCATACATACTATAACGCTGTATTGCATTTGTTACAATTCTAAATGCAATGACATGTAGCCAGACATGATTAAACAAAACATGCAATTAGTTTGTAAAAAACATCAAGCATTTGAGAGGTTGTTTGTTAACTACATGCATCTTTGTAGTGGTATTGTATAGTCTACCTTGAGGATACCTACAAACATATGAATAAAATACTAGGGACTGTTTCTCAGGTAGTCTTCAGGTGATACACAAGATGTTCAACATTATTCGCTGTACATGTTGCTCTTGAATTTGATCTTGTAGCCTACTGACTACCAGACATGTCAAAAGCACCAAAACACCACCAGAGAAAAACTCTCCACTACAGGTAACTGAAACAGAGCTGGCACCTGTTTTGTCAGAAAAAACACCGGCCCCTACCTACCTTTTTAAACTTTGGTTTCTCTTGACTACTAGAGTAGGTCTCCTCATCCATTTCAGAGTCCCCTCTATCTGAATAGTCTGGGTCTTTAGGGACCTCAGGGATCTTAGCTTTCCTGGTTTTGGGTGGCAACGCTGGTGGAGACGCTTTGAGTGGGTCGAAGGTCAAGGAGATGTTGTTGGTTCGATCCTGGTGATGGAGTATGGATACGGGTACTGAGGCAGCTTCAGTGGGCAGGTTGCGATGGGGGTGGGTGCCGTTGACGGGGGTCTGGTGAGGTGCATTGGTGCTCTCGGTCCTGGAGTCCTGCGAGCGGAGGCTGCTCTGGCGTGGGACAGTAGAGACAGACGGGGTGGTGGTGGGGAGAGGAGGGCTGGGGGAGCCTGTTCCTGCCTCCTGTTCCTCAATTGAAGACTCAAAGTCCAGGTCCTGTCGTCGCTGTCCGGAGACCACCAGAGGAGCCTGGGGTTTATAAACAAACCCTGACGGAGGCTCTAGAGGAGACAGACAGGAATAGTGGTTATGATCGCACTGCTACGGATTATAATGCGTGACATAGGCGCTTATAGTGCCTCAAACATCTATAACTACATTCATGAAGGATACTAGTTATAGGATTGCTCTACCGCTAACCCCAGCCAGTCAGACCCAGCGCTATCCCCAGCCAGTCAGACCCAGCGCTATCCCCAGCCAGTCAGACCCAGCGCTAACCCCAGCCAGTCAGACCCAGCGCTAACCCCAGCCAGTCAGACCCAGCGCTAACCCCAGCCAGTCAGACCCAGCGCTAACCCCAGCCAGTCAGACCCAGCGCTATCCCCAGCCAGTCAGACCCAGCGCTATCCCCAGCCAGTCAGACCCAGCGCTATCCCCAGCCAGTCAGACCCAGCGCTAACCCCAGCCAGTCAGACCCAGCGCTAACCCCAGCCAGTCAGACCCAGCGCTAACCCCAGCCAGTCAGACCCAGCGCTAACCCCAGCCAGTCAGACCCAGCGCATAATCCATTGCGCCTGTTTTCCCGGCTCAGACCGACAGATCAGAAGGGAAGAGTCATTATTTCATTTTGCATTTAATGTTAAAAATAAATCATCTAAAACTGTTTGAACCGAAATCGCCTTAAAGCACTAATCTCTCAGCACTAATAATGGACTATAATGCACAACAAGAGGTGCTTATAACTACTCAAACATCTATAATAACTACATAAATAGATACAAAGAGCATTTCTCTGGCCTGTGAGAGATACATAATGCATTATAATGCAAGACATAGCTGCTAATAACTGCCCATAATCTTGAATAAACTACCTTCATAAAGCCTCTCTCTGGGCTGAGACACCACCAGCGAGACATCATCGGGGGCGCTCTGCAGGACCTCGGTGGCAGCGGTGTGGGGAAGGCCCTGTAGGTTCACCTCATTCACAGAGATTAGACGGTCCCCTGCGGAACACAACACACACACTGGCACTGTCACGGCACATACTGGAGCAATCTGTCTGGAGTCACTGGCACTGTCACTATCACGGCACATACTGAAGCAATCTGTCTGGAGTCACTGGCACTGTCACGGCACATACTGGAGCAATCTGTCTGGAGTCACTGGCATTGTCACGGCACATACTGGAGCAATCTGTCTGGAGTCACTGGTACTGTCACGACACATACTGGAGCAATCTGTCTGGAGTCACTGTCACGGCACATACTGGAGCAATCTGTCTGGAGTCACTGGCACTGTCACGGCACATACTGGAGCAATCTGTCTGGAGTCTCTGGCACTGTCACGGCACATACTGGAGCAATCTGTCTGGAGTCTCTGGCACTGTCACGGCACATACTGGAGCAATCTGTCTGGAGTCACTGGCACTGTCACGGCACATACTGGAGCAATCGGTCTGGAGTCACTGGCACTGTCACGGCACATACTGGAGCAATCTGTCTGGAGTCACTGGCACTGTCACGGCACATACTGGAGCAATCTGTCTGGAGTCACTGGCACTGTCATGGCACATACTGGAGCAATCTGTCTGGAGTCACTGGCACTGTCACTGTCACGGCACATACTGGAGCAATCTGTCTGGAGTCACTGGCACTGTCTCTGTCACGGCACATACTGGAGCAATCTGTCTGGAGTCTCTGGCACTGTCATGGCACATACTGGAGCAATCTGTCTGGAGTCACTGGCACTGTCACTGTCACGGCACATACTGGAGCAATCTGTCTGGAGTCACTGGCACTGTCACGGCACATACTGGAGCAATCGGTCTGGAGTCACTGGCACTGTCACGGCACATACTGGAGCAATCTGTCTGGAGTCACTGGCACTGTCACGGCACATACTGGAGCAATCTGTCTGGAGTCACTGGCACTGTCACTCACACGGCACATACTGGAGCAATCTGTCTGGAGTCACTGGTACTGTCACGGCACATACTGGAGCAATCTGTCTGGAGTCACTGGTACTGTCACGGCACATACTGGAGCAATCTGTCTGGAGTCACTCCTTGATGACACTTTGCACACTCTTGCACTGTCTCTGTCACGGCACATACTGGAGCAATCTGTCTGGAGTCACTGGCACTGTCACTCACACGGCACATACTGGAGCAATCTGTCTGGAGTCACTGGCACTGTCACTGTCACGGCACATACTGGAGCAATCTGTCTGGAGTCACTGGCACTGTCACGGCACATACTGGAGCAATCGGTCTGGAGTCACTGGCACTGTCACGGCACATACTGGAGCAATCTGTCTGGAGTCACTGGCACTGTCACGGCACATACTGGAGCAATCTGTCTGGAGTCACTGGCACTGTCACTCACACGGCACATACTGGAGCAATCTGTCTGGAGTCACTAGTACTGTCACGGCACATACTGGAGCAATCTGTCTGGAGTCACTGGTACTGTCACGGCACATACTGGAGCAATCTGTCTGGAGTCACTGGCACTGTCTCTGTCACGGCACATACTGGAGCAATCTGTCTGGAGTCACTGGCACTGTCACTCACACGGCACATACTGGAGCAATCTGTCTGGAGTCACTGGCACTGTCACTCACACGGCACATACTGGAGCAATCTGTCTGGAGTCACTGGCACTGTCACTGTACATACTGGAGCAATCTGTCTGGTGTCACTGGCACTGTCACTGTCACGGCACATACTGGAGCAATCTGTCTGGAGTCACTGGCACTGTCACGGCACATACTGGAGCAATCTGTCTGGAGTCACTGGCACTGTCACGGCACATACTGGAGCATTCTGTCTGGAGTCACTGTCACTGTCACGGCACATACTGGAGCAATCTGTCTGGAGTCACTGGCACTGTCACTGTCACGGCACATACTGGAGCATTCTGTCTGGAGTCACTGGTACTGTCACTGTCACGGCACATACTGGAGCATTCTGTCTAGAGTCACTGGCACTGTCACTGTCACGGCACATACTGGAGCATTCTGTCTGGAGTCACTGGCACGGCACATACTGGAGCATTCTGTCTGGAGTCACTGGTACTGTCACGGCACATACTGGAGCATTCTGTCTGGAGTCACTGGCACTGTCACGGCACATACTGGAGCATTCTGTCTGGAGTCACTGGCACTGTCACTGTCACATACTGGAGCATTCTGTCTGGAGTCACTGGCACTGTCACATACTGGAGCATTCTGTCTGGAGTCATCTATTCCACACAATTCAGATATGGCTCTCTGAAAGTTACAGAGTAAGGCTTCTTGATAAATGCAAAATACAATTTTCTGAACCATTTACACCACACACACACACACACACACACACACACACACACACACACACACACACACACACACACACACACACACACACACACACACACACACACACACACACACACACACACACACACACACACACACACACACACACACACACACACACACACACACACACTACAGTATCAGTGAAAAGTTTTAGAACACCTACTCATTCAAGGTTTTCTTTATTTGACTATTTTCTACATTGCAGAATAATAGTGAAGACATCAAAACTATGAAATAACACACATGGACTCATGTAGTAACCATAAAAAGTGTTAAACAAATCTAAATATATTTTATATTTGAGATTCTACAAATAGCCACCCTTTTTGCCTTGATGACAGCTTTGCACACTCTTGGCCATCTCTCAACCAGCTTCCTGAGGTAGTCACCTGGAATGCATTTCAATTAACAGGTGTGCCTTCTGCAACGTTGATCTGTGGAATTACTTTTCTTCTTAATGCGTTTGAGCCAATAAGTTGTGTTGTGACAAGGTAGGGTTGGTATACAGAAGATGGTGTTTTACCAAATAGGGCGAAGTGCATCTGAATCTCTAATATAAAATATATTTTGATTTGTTCAACACTTTTTTTTGTTACTACACGATTCCATGTGTTATTTCATAGTTTTGATGTCTTCACTATTATTCTACAATAATAACAGTCAGTTCGTCAAATTTCTGCTTTACTGGAGCTGTCCCGGTCAACTACAAGTTGATTGGCCTGCACAGAGGCCTGACCGCAACCCACCGTTGGGATGAATTGGAACGCCTACTGTGAGCCAGGCCTAATCGCCCAACATCAGTGCCCGACCTCACTAATGCTCGTGTCTGAAAGGAAGCAAGTCCCCGCAGCAATGTTCCAACATCTAGTGGAAAGCCTTCCCAGAAGAGTGGAGGCTGTTATTACAGCAAAGGGGGGGGGGGCAACTCCATATTAATGCCCATGATTTTGGAATGAGATCTTGGACGAGCAGGTGTCTACATACTTTTGGTCATGTAGTGTGTATTACACAAGTACGAGGAGACCATTTGGCTTGGTTTCCAAGACATGGTGCAGTACATTTTAGACATTAAGTGCATTTGGTAAATGATGCTATATTTTACAATACATTATTATTCAATACATAAATTACTATTATAATACACATTACATTATTATTATTAGTAGTAGACACTACATTATTATTATTATCACACACTACATTATTATTATTATTATTAGTAGACACTACATTATTATTATTATCACACACTACATTATTACACACTACATTATTATTATTATCACACACTACATTATTACACACTACATTATTATTATTATTAGTAGTAGTAGACACTACATTATTATTATTATCATCACACACTACATTATCACACACTACATTATTATTATTATTATTATTAGTAGTAGACACTACATTATTATTATTATTATCATCACACACTACATTATTACACACTACATTATTATTATTATTATCACCACACATTATCATCATTATTATTATTACACACTATTATTATTATCATTATTACACACTACATTATTATTATCATTATTACACACTACATTATTATTAATATTATTCACACACTACATTATTACTATTATTATCACACACTACATTATTATCATTATTATTATTACACACACTATTATTATTATCATTATTATTATTACACACTACATTATTACACTACAGTACATTATTATTATCACACACTACATTATTATTATTATTATCACACACTATTATTATTATCATTATTATTATTATTATTACACACTACATTATTACACTACAGTACATTATTATTATCACACACTACATTATTATTACACACACTACATTATTATTATTATTATTATTATTATTATTATTACACACATTATTATTATTATTATTATTATTACACACTACATTATTATTATTATTATTATTATTATTACACACTACATTATTATTATTATTATTATTATTACACACTACATTATTATTATTATTATTATTATTATTACACACTACATTATTATTATTATTATTACACACATTATTATTATTATTATTATTACACACTACATTATTATTATTATTATTATTATTACACACTACATTATTATTATTATTATTATTATTATTATTATTACTACACACTACATTATTATTATTATTATTATTATTACACACTACATTATTATTATTATTATTATTACACACTACATTATTATTATTATTATTATTATTATTATTATTACACACTACATTATTATTATTATTATTATTACACACTACATTATTATTATTATTATTATTATTACACACTACATTATTATTATTATTACACACTACATTATTATTATTATTATTATTACACACTACATTATTATTATTATTACACACTACATTATTATTATTACACACTACATTATTATTATTATTATTATTATTACACACTACATTATTATTATTATTATTATTATTATTATTATTACACACTACATTATTATTATTATTATTACACACTACATTATTATTATTATTATTATTATTATTACACACTACATTATTATTATTATTATTATTATTATTACACACTACATTATTATTATTATTATTACACACTACATTATTATTATTATTATTATTATTATTATTATTATTACACACTACATTATTATTATTATTATTATTATTATTACACACTACATTATTATTATTATTATTATTATTATTATTATTATTACACACTACATTATTATTATTATTACACACTACATTATTATTATTATTATTATTATTACACACTACATTATTATTATTATTATTGTTATTATTACACACTACATTATTATTATTATTATTATTACACACTACATTATTATTATTATTATTATTACACACTACATTATTATTATTATTATTATTACACACTACATTATTATTATTATTACACACTACATTATTATTATTATTATTACACACTACATTATTATTATTATTATTATTATTATTACACACTACATTATTATTATTATTATTACACACTACATTATTATTATTATTATTATTACACACTACATTATTATTATTATTATTATTACACACTACATTATTATTATTATTATTATTATTACACACTACATTATTATTATTATTATTATTACACACTACATTATTATTATTATTATTATTACACACTACATTATTATTATTACACTACATTATTATTATTGTTATTATTATTATTATTACACACTACATTATTATTATTATTATTATTATTACACACTACATTATTATTATCATTACACTACATTATTATTATCATTATTTTACACTACACTATTATTATTACACACTACATTATTAGTATCATTATTACACACTACATTATTATCAAACACTACATTATTATTACACTACATCATTATTATTATTATTATCACACCCAACATCATTATCACACTACATTATTATTATTATTATTATTATTATTATTATTATTATCACATCCAACATTATTACACACAACATTATTATTACACTACATTATTATTATCACACTACATTATTATTATCATTATTACACACTACATTATTATTATTATTATTATCACACCCAACATTATTATTACACAACATTATTACAGTACATTAGTATTATCACACACTACATTATTATTAACACACACCACATTATTATTATTATCACACTACATTATTATTATTGTACATTATTATCATTATCATCACACACTACATTATTATTATTATCACACACATTATTATTGTTATCATTATCATCACACACTACATTATTATTACACACGACATTATTATTATCATCACACTATATTATTATAATACAATACATTGTTTTCTCACTGACCTGGCTTGAGGCAGCCGTTGATATCAGCAGGACCCCCAGGAATTATGGAGCTGATGAAGGTGCTAAGATCAACATGACCAGAGTTCTGCCCCCCTACTCTCTGAAACCCTGTTGTAGACAGAGACAGCAGGTTAGTATGAACAGAGCAACAGACCAGAGTTCTGCCCCCCTACTATCTGAACCCCTGTTGTAGACAGAGAGACAGCAGGTTAGTATGAACAGAGCAACAGACCAGAGTTCTGCCCCCCTACTCTCTGAACCCCTGTTGTAGACAGACAGCAGGTTAGTATGAACAGAGCAACAGACCAGAGTCCTGCCCCCCTACTCTCTGAAACCCTGTTGTAGACAGAGAGACAGCAGGTTAGTATGAACAGAGCAACAGACCAGAGTTCTGCCCCCTACTCTCTGAAACCCTGTTGTAGACAGAGAGACAGCAGGTTAGTATGAACAGAGCAACATGACCAGAGTCCTGCCCCCCTACTATCTGAAACCCTGTTGTAGACAGAGAGACATCAGGTTAGTATGAACAGAGCAACAGACCAGAGTCCTGCCCCCCTACTATCTGAAACCCTGTTGTAGACAGAGAGACAGCAGGTTAGTATGAACAGAGCAACAGACCAGAGTTCTGCCCCCCTACTATCTGAAACCCTGTTGTAGACAGACAGCAGGTTAGTATGAACAGAGCAACAGACCAGACTTCTGCCCCCCTACTATCTGAAACCCTGTTGTAGACAGAGGGACAGCAGGTTAGTATGAACAGAGCAACAGACCAGAGTCCTGCCCCCCTACTATCTGAAACCCTGTTGTAGACAGAGAGACAGCAGGTTAGTATGAACAGAGCAACAGACCAGAGTCCTGCCCCCCTACTATCTGAAACCCTGTTGTAGACAGAGAGACAGCAGGTTAGTATGAACAGAGCAACAGACCAGAGTCCTGCCCCCCTACTCTCTGAAACCCTGTTGTAGACAGAGGGACAGCAGGTTAGTATGAACAGAGCAACAGACCAGAGTTCTGCCCCCCTACTCTCTGAACCCCTGTTGTAGACAGAGAGACAGCAGGTTAGTATGAACAGAGCAACAGACCAGAGTTCTGCCCCCTACTCTCTGAACCCCTGTTGTAGACAGAGGGATAGCAGGTTAGTATGAACAGAGCAACAGACCAGAGTCCTGCCCCCCTACTATCTGAAACCCTGTTGTAGACAGAGAGACAGCAGGTTAGTATGAACAGAGCAACAGACCAGAGTCCTGCCCCCCTACTCTCTGAACCCCTGTTGTAGGCAGAGAGACAGCAGGTTAGTATGAACAGAGCAACAGACCAGAGTTCTGCCCCCTACTCTCTGAACCCCTGTTGTAGACAGAGGGACAGCAGGTTAGTATGAACAGAGCAACAGACCAGAGTTTTGCCCCTGTAACATAACAAAATGTGGAAAAAGTCAAGGGGTCTGAATACTTTCCCGAAAGTACTGTAGCCCAATAGTGTTTCCCCTATGTTGGAGGTCCATCCATCACAGCTAAATGTTGTGACATGGTAGTTGGCAGCACTAAATGAGGCTGTTTTTGTCTGAGAGTCTTAGTGCACTTCTATGCAGTGCACCTGCTCTAGGCCTGAAAACCCTTCTGAAAGCAGTGAGACTAACCTCAGCCATTTATCAGTGTCTCTGTATCGACTCAGCCAGCTCTATCCCAGCTCCCATGGATCTATTGCTTCCCAATCTGTCAAACCCGTCCCCACAATCTAAGCTACACCACAGAATAAGAGGGGAACTCACCCAGACCAGACTTCACATCTTTCTTCAGACTGACCGTGGTAATCTCTCTCTCTGGGGAAGGCAAGGCATTCAGCGTCGTCTTCAGGGAACCTTGGTAAAACGCCATCCAAGGAGAAGCATTTACTTAGCTTTACAGAAGTTTTACAGAAAACTAGATCATGTATGTGGTACGAAAATGAATGCACACACTACTGTAAGTCGCTCTGGATAAGTATGTCTGCTAAATGTCTAAAATGGTACTCAGGGCTCTAAAGTACAACCAATTTGGTCACATATGCGACTAAATATTTTGCTGTGTGACCAGGAGTTTTATTTGGAGAGCACTGTGTGACTATGAAGAAAAAACAATCCCAGATAACAAATCAGGTCAAATGAGCTGACCCATATTATGGGTACAACATCCTCTGCTTCCTGTCGCAGATCGCCATGACCGCATGTTCTAAAACTGCTCTCGCGTTGACATAGTTAACCATTTGTTCAGTCGCGTTACTTCATCGTCTTTCTGTCTACAACAGGGTTTCAGAGAGTAGGGGGCAGAACTCTGGTCTGTTGCTCTGTTCATACTAACCTGCTGTCTCTCTGTCTACAACAGGGTTTCAGATAGTAGGGGGGCAGGACTCTGGTCTGTTGCTCTGTTCATACTAACCTGCTGTCTCTGCCTACAACAGGGGTTCAGAGAGTAGGGGGGCAGGACTCTGGTCTGTTGCTCTGTTCATACTAACCTGCTGTCCCTCTGTCTACAACAGGGGTTCAGAGAGTAGGGGGCAGAACTCTGGTCTGTTGCTCTGTTCATACTAACCTGCTGTCTCTGTCTACAACAGGGTTTCAGAGAGTAGGGGGGCAGAAGTCTGGTCTGTTGCTCTGTTCATACTAACCTGCTGTCTCTCTGTCTACAACAGGGTTTCAGAGAACTAGGGGTGGTACAGAACTCTGGTCTGTTGCTCTGTTCATACTAACCTGCTGTCTCTCTGTCTACAACAGGGTTTCAGAGAGTAGGGGGGCAGAACTCTGGTCTGTTGCTCTGTTCATACTAACCTGCTGTCTCTCTGTCTACAACAGGGTTTCAGAGAGTAGGGGGGCAGAACTCTGGTCTGTTGCTCTGTTCATACTAACCTGCTGTCTCTCTGTCTACAACAGGGTTTCAGATAGTAGGGGGGCAGAACTCTGGTCTGTTGCTCTGTTCATACTAACCTGCTGTCTCTCTGTCTACAACAGGGTTTCAGAGAGTAGGGGGGCAGGACTCTGGTCTGTTGCTCTGTTCATACTAACCTGCTGTCTGTCTACAACAGGGTTTCAGATAGTAGGGGGGCAGAAGTCTGGTCATGTTGATCTTGTTGCAGTTACTTACACCATTTGTTCAGTCGTGTTACTTCATTGCTAGCTACCTAACTACCTGGTAACTTTACCAGTACATTCAGGGGGGCACAGAAAGTAAGGAAGAGAAGCTCAATGATCATAGCAATGAATGAATGACAGATCTCTTGCATGTCATCATCACAAATCTGATGTTTTTATTATTATTATTATTATTATAACAATAAGAACAGTAATAATAATAATAATACCGTCCTTTTTCTCCCCAATTTTCATGATAACGATCTTGTCTCATCGCTGCAACTCCCCAACGGGCTCGGGAGAGGCGAAAGGTTAAGTCATACGTCCTCTGAAACATGACCCACCAAGCCGCGTTTCTTAACACCGGCTCGCTTAACCCGAACGGACGCCAGCCGCACCAATGTGTCTGAGGAAACACCATTCAACCGATGACCTGCAGGCGCCCGGCCCGCCACAAGGAGTCGCTAGAGCGCGATGTACATTTAAACAGAACCACTATCAAATCAAAACATCAAGGCTGTATTCAGTTGACTGAGGACTTCCTGTCCTACTGACCATAACATGTTGAATAAGAAGATGTGTGTTGCTGGACCCTGGGTAACCTAATAATATTAATAATAATAACACACTATAGTGAGCACATCACTCCGCAAATTTAAATTAAATACATGAAGTGTGAATGGACAGTATTATCTGTTGTGGGTGGGTGTCTGTAGGCCTTCTCTCTGGTGTATCACAGAGACTGGTGAAATGCATCGCTCTGCTCTCTAACTGGGAGCAGCCTGTATGTATGACCCATTTGAAGAGGTTTAAACAGGCTGATCGCTTGGGCACATCTATATATCACTGTCATCCAGCACAACAGAAGCCGTGTGTGTGTGTGTGTGTGTGTGTGTGTGTGTGTGTGTGTGTGTGTGTGTGTGTGTGTGTGTGTGTGTGTGTGTGTGTGTGTGTGGGCCAGTGGCTAATGGGAGCGAGATAACACAGGCTAAGCTAGGGTAAAATGGTCACGATACATTCTGGTGCCAAGCATGAGGCTGTTCAACTGGGGAGCCCTGGTCCAATTTAGTGCACTATATAGGGAATAGGGTGCCATTTTGGCCACACATGTGGAACAGAAGCCAGAGTTACGGAACTCTACCAATGAGACTTAGTGTTGTTGCAGTTACTTACACCTATATAACTGAGGCTAAATACAGCTTAAAACCCACACTCACGAGACCGATAAGTGTCCCAAATAGCGAACCTATTCCCTTTATAGTGCACTATAAAGGGAATAGGGTAGTAGTGCACTATAGGGAATAGGTTAGTAGTGCACTATAAAGGGAATAGGGTGGTAGTGGACTATAAAGAGAATAGGTTAGTAGTGCACTATAAAGGGAATAGGTTAGTAGTGGACTATAAAGGGAATAGGGTAGTCGTGGACTATAAAGGGAATAGGGTAGTAGTGGACTATAAAGGGAATAGGGTAGTAGTGCACTATAAAGGGAATAGGTTAGTAGTGGACTATAAAGGGAATAGGGTAGTAGTGCACTATAAAGGGAATAGGGTAGTCGTGGACTATAAAGGGAATAGGGTAGTAGTGCACTATAAAGGGAATAGGGTAGTCGTGGACTATAAAGGGAATAGGGTAGTAGTGCACTATAAAGGGAATAGGGTAGTCGTGGACTATAAAGGGAATAGGTTAGTAGTGCACTATAAAGGGAATAGGGTAGTAGTGCACTATAAAGGGAATAGGGTAGTAGTGCACTATAGGGAATAGGGTAGTAGTGCACTATAAAGGGAATAGGGTAGTAGTGCACTATAAAGGGAATAGGGTAGTAGTGCACTATAAAGGGAATAGGGTAGTAGTGCACTATAGGGAATAGGGTAGTAGTGCACTATAAAGGGAATAGGGTAGTAGTGCACTATAGGGAATAGGGTAGTAGTGCACTATAAAGGAAATAGGGTAGTAGTGCACTATAAAGGGAATAGGGTAGTAGTGCACTATAAAGAGACAGGCGCTGACGCCTGTCAGAGCTCACACCTGGAAAGGGAACAGGTATGCCTACCTGAATACAAGAAACATCCTCACATGGTTACTAGACAATACATGGACAATGTTCACACAGACAGACAGTGTCGGTACTGCCAAGGCCAATGTCAAAGCAAACAACAAAAAAACAGAAAGACAAGCACAGCATGTCTCATAGCAACCAGAAAAAGACTGACCAACGACATCAGCATGTCCCGTCTCTTCCACGGAGGAGGAGGAGTCAGACTGTTTCTGGAAGCTCTTAAGACTCCAGGCGGTGCTGCCGTGCGATGCTGAGGAGCCAAACCTTCTGTTGAGGAGAGAGAGAGAGGAGAGAGAAAGAGAGGAGGGAGAGAGAGAAAGGAAGGAGAAATAGCATTAACACCCTTCTACAGAGCCCCTACAGAGCAGAGTATGATCTTTTTGTTACTGGTCTGGGACAGCCCAAACTATACTGCTGTATTAAAAGAGAAAGTCTTAGGCTAGAACTAACTCCATATTCAGATGGTAGTTAATCTGTCTGGAAGCAAAAACAACAGAGACTGTGGCTAAACAACCCCCTTCACAAATGAACATGATGTTAATATGAAGCCCTGTTCTAGTCTATGGGTCAGAACCAAACACCTTTTTAATAAGAACAGAGCAGAACGTCTTTCCATTCCAAAATGCTTCAAAACAAAATCCGGTGGGAGGAAGATATGAGGGAAGACAAAGTACTGTCAACTCAGCACTAAACTAGAAAGGCCCTCCCTCGCCTCTCCTCCCCTAGAGGGCTAATTAAAGGCATGACTAGACATAGACTAGAACACTCACTGATCCACAGACAAAGGAATGAAGATATATTACACAGTAAAAAAAATCATCTGCTGTGGTGCTGAAGGTAGGCAAGCCCTGCCCAAAGTAAACAGCCTGTTATCCTAGCTTCTGGGCCTGAGTATGTTTTGGACAGAAAACTCTAAAGTTTCTAAAACTATTAAAATAATGTCTGTGAGTATAACAGAAGTGATTTGTCGGGTGAAACACCGAGCACAATCAATCCAGGGAGATTGTTTTTTGACTGCACGCTCCGTGTTGTTTCTCTCTGGTGTTGGAAATTTATTCCATCTTAAATTTGATAGATTATTGACATTTTAGGGTACTTAAGGTTGGATTAGAAACTTTGTTTGAAATGTTTGGACCAAGTTTACAGGTAACGCATAAGATACTTTGTAATCATGTTGGGCCGGTGTATTTCTGAATCAAACTCGCCAAATAAATGGACATTTTGGGGATATGAAGAAGGAATTTATCGAACAAAACGACCATTCATTGTGTAACAGACATTTGAGATTGCAAAAAAAGATGAAGATCTTCAAAGGTAGGCGATTTATTTTATTGCTATTTCTGACTTTTGTTATGCATCTGTTTGGTTGGAAAATGGTTTATGCTTTCGTATGCGGGGCGCTGTCCTCAGATAATCGCATGGTGGGCTTTTGCCGTAAAGCCTTTTTGAAATGCGCTCTGCAGTTTCACCGGATGTTGTCAAATCTATCCCGTTAAATGGGATTTGATCCGTAAGAAGTTTTTCAAGGTCACTTTTCCAAACTTAAAATGATAAACATTCAACATTGGCCATGCTGTCAACCCAGCATGAATTCTGCCGAGCTCAAAACAACTTAACTCTGAAATCTGATTTTAGTGAGTTCAAGACAAATAGTAACTCAGGGGGAAAAAAAAAATAACTCCGACTGGGACGTTTTGAACGGTCATCCAACTCAAAATTGTAAGTGGGGAACTCGGGCCTCTTTCTAGAGCTACTACCTGAAGGTGACTGGTGTCATGATTCCAAGTGGGGAACTCGGGCCTCTTTCTAGAGCTACTACCTGAAGGTGACTGGTGTCATGATTCCAAGTGGGGAACTCGGGCCTCTTTCTAGAGCTACTACCTGAAGGTGACTGGTGTCATGATTCCAAGTGGGGAACTCGGGCCTCTTTCTAGAGCTACTACCTGAAGGTGACTGGTGTCATGATTCCAAGTGGGGAACTCGGGCCTCTCTCTAGAGCTACTACCTGAAGATCACTGGTGTCATGATTCCAAGTGGGGAACTCGGGCCTCTTTCTAGAGCTACTACCTGAAGATCACTGACATCATCATGATTGGACCTGGTCCCCCCCCCTAAGAGTTCCCAGTTGTCTTGAAAGCACCATAATTTCCAGAGAATACCCGACTTTGATTACAACATTTGCCCACAAGAAGGAGCGCCGCGCCACCTTCCTGTTCAAGTGAGCACAACAAGGTGAGTCCAAAAATGTATTGTATGCTGCTGCATAAATGATGTAATTTGCCAGGGAGATGTGTATACTGTAGCTAAGAAAGTAATACTAAGTGTATGTTGTGTAGTAAGCTGTTAGTAGCCTCACCCTAATAATTTGGTCTATTTTCCCCTCTTAATTTCGCCTAATGTTCTGACTTGGTGTTGCACATGTAGCCTAAAGCCTGTTTTTCGAGAAATGTAATCATTGAATATTGTAAGAGATGTCACTGTCTGCTTATATGCCCCCTTTAGTTATCCTACCCTTCTGACTTGGTGTACAGGGAGAACACTATTGCCCATGTTCTGAATTCTGGCGCGGTACATTTCAAAAGTGCTGGTCAAATCGTTATATTGACTACGTCCATCCTAGCTCACGCATTAGTGCCTTAATCAAAATTATGGATGGCCTCTTACCCACTTGTTGGCCTCCTATGCCATAGTTTGTACATCTCAATTGTCAGTAGAAAGCACATTTGTTTAAGTCAGCCATTTCAACTATGTTTTTTTTAAAGCAGTAAAAGAGGCTGAATTAACTGCTTCACTGCCAGACGAGGCTCCATTCCACTGTAGCAGTGGTAATGTGTTGGGACTGCTGTTAGGAGTCTGCAGTTGGGACAACTTTATGTACTGGAGGCCCTAACAGTTTGGTGCAATTAATGTATTGTTTAGTGTTGTGACTTTGCTGGCATTCATCCCCCACCGTTTGTTTGTTTGTTTGTTTGTTTGTTTGTTTTCCCCACCAAGATTTACATGTTAAAAATCACCCGCGGCTCAGTCAGGACGACACAATGCTGTCTGCTGCAATAATAACCGTCTTTATTCAAATGCTTGGGATGTTTCTATGGAGCACCTAAACATTGCCTGACAAAGTCTGATTCTGCTTTCAATGAAGAGTAGGCTGGAGAAGGAAGCAGAACACATGAAAAGAGCTGGGATTGGCCTGGCAGGTAGCCAAGTGGTTAGAGCGTTGGGCCAGTAACCGAAATGTTGCTGGATCGAATCCCCGAGCCGACAAGGTAAAAATGTGTCGTTCTGCCCCTGAACAAGGCAGTTAACCTACTGTTCCCCGGTAGGCCACCATTGTAAGTAAGAATTTGTTCTTAACCGACTTGCCTAGTTAAATATAAGCATTGTTATTGACTAAGCATTTCACTGTTAGTCTACACCTGTTGTTTACAAAGCATGTGACTAATAAAATGTGATGATTTGATTAGACCCAAACATGTGTCATGACTTCCGAAGTCGGTCCCTCTCCTTGTTCGGGCGGTGTTCGGCGGTCGACGTCACCGACCTTCTAGCCATCGCTGATCCACTTTTCATTTTCCATTGGTTTTGTCTTGTCTTCCAATCACACCTGGTTCCAATCCCATCAATTACATGTTGTGTATTTAACCCTCTGTTTCCCCTCATGTCCTTGTCGGTGATTGTTTGTTGTATGTAGGTGTGTTATTGGTTCTGGTGTGATTGTTTGTTGTATGTAGGTGTGTTATTTGTTCTGGTTATGTGCGATGGGTTTTGCACGCTATTATGTTATTTTGGCATCACTTTGGCTTTCGGAGTTTAAAAAAAAAAAGTTTATTAAACAGCTGTTTTTGCCAAGTTCATTCTTCTGCGCCCGACTTCCCTGCCACCAGTACGCACCACATTACAACATGTCATTTTCCTAAATGTTTTATCGTTACGGTAACATATACCGTAAGCCATCTTCTAAATCAATATCAGGGGAAGTGTTGTGGATCATCGGATGGTCTCTCCCTTTAACTAAAGAGGCTTAGGTGAGGACTTACGGTATAGGTGACTCACCTATCCTGCTGGTAAGCTACAGAGATGGAGTCTGTGTCTGAGCTGGCTCGGTGGTGGGAGTCCGCGAGCTGGGCATGGTTCACAGCAGACTGAGAGTGGCTGTTGAAGGACACTGCACGGTGCTCTGGTGATTCGGGCACCTTGGATAGAGTCATACATGGATAGATCAATATTTTAATAGCTTCTTGGATGGAACTTTATTCATCTCAGATGGGAAAATGTCATATAGCAGTAGATAAAAACACGCACAACAAAAATAATAACACACAAAGTCAAGAGCCATAAGAAGAGCCATAGCATCCATAAGACAGCATGATTAAATGGCATCATACCTGGCCCAGGTTGTGGTGTGATCTGCTCATCATTAACCGGGCATTGGAAGGGTGGTGGTGGTGGGGGCCGAGGCCGGAGTTGAACCCAGGGAAGAGCACCTCTTCCTGGGCATGGAGCCGGCCGCCAGGGGCTTTGTTCAGGGCCACCTGAGAGAACACTTTTGTTATTTTTTTTTCACCAAAAAAATGGATGGAATTAAAACTGCACACCACAAAGAACAGAGGAACTGGGGATTGAACCGGGGATTTCTAAAGATGTAAAACATCAATTACCTCTGAGTAGGAAATCCTCTTCAGGTCGGAGTCTGAGTGTGCGGAGCGGGCTGAGGAGCTAGGGGTCAGGCTGGCAGAGCTCACGGCCCTCCCTATCCCCTCCACCCCCCCCTGGCCCAGAGAGTACTGCAGGAGGTTCAATGGAGAGTTCTCTGTGAAACAGGGAGAAGTACCAGGTCGAATATTATGAGAACACTTTATCAGGGCGTCTTAAATGCTAAATCTTATACAATAATTCATATAATTGAAATGTAAAGTAAAAGGCTAACTAAATGTATGTCTCCACCCCATAAGTAGCTCTAACAGAATCAGTTCAATTGTTCTACTGTTTGGGATGAGGACATGTGACAAAGCTCATATAGACATGCTGTCGTTAAGTTCACCATCTCCCTCTGTCTCACCTAAGTCCTGCAGCTCCTGGTTGTTCTGCCGGGCCTTCATCTGGAGGTGGAACTTGTGCTGAGCAGAGCAGAGGCACAGCAGGTACTGACAGGTCTTGTTGCTGTCTGTCTGGAACAGGTGTTTGATCCCGTCTGACGTGTTCTGAAGACAGATTTTCTTCTTCTGCAGAGAAACAGACGGATAAGAAAAGTGAGTGAGAGCAATACACCAAACAGGGGGAAAAAATTGGCCAATGAGTGAAATGTTACAAAGCAATGCAGAAGAAACAGGGTACATTAATGCAGAAGAAACAGGGTACATTAATGCAGAAGAAGCAGGGTACATTAATGCAGAAGAAACAGGGTACATTAATGCAGAAGAAACAGGGTACATTAATGCAGAAGAAACAGGGTACATTAATGCAGAAGAAACAGGTTACATTAATGCAGAAGAAACAGGTTACATTAATGCAGAAGAAACAGGGTACATTAATGCAGAAGAAACAGGGTACATTAATGCAGAAGAAACAGGGTACATTAATGCAGAAGAAACAGGGTACATTAATGCAGAAGAAACAGGGTACATTAATGCAGAAGAAACAGGGCACATTACAAAGCAATGCAGAAGAAACAGGGCACATTACAAAGCAATGGGGCGGCAGGTAGCCTAGTGGTTAGAGTGTAGGGACGGCAGGTAGTCTAGTGGTTAGAGTGTAGGGACGGCAGGTAGCCTAGTGGTTAGAGTGTAGGGACGGCAGGTAGCCTAGTGGTTAGAGTGTAGGGGCGGCAGGTAGCCTAGTGGTTAGAGTGTATGGACGGCAGGTAGCCTAGTGGTTAGAGTGTAGGGACGGCAGGTAGTCTAGTGGTTAGAGTGTAGGGACGGCAGGTAGTCTAGTGGTTAGAGTGTATGGACGGCAGGTAGTCTAGTGGTTAGAGTGTAGGGACGGCAGGTAGCCTAGTGGTTAGAGTGTAGGGGCGGCAGGTAGCCTAGTGGTTAGAGTGTATGGACGGCAGGTAGCCTAGTGGTTAGAGTGTAGGGACGGCAGGTAGTCTAGTGGTTAGAGTGTATGGACGGCAGGTAGTCTAGTGGTTAGAGTGTAGGGACGGCAGGTAGTCTAGTGGTTAGAGTGTAGGGACGGCAGGTAGTCTAGTGGTTAGAGTGTAGGGACGGCAGGTAGTCTAGTGGTTAGAGTGTAGGGACGGCAGGTAGTCTAGTGGTTAGAGTGTAGGGACGGCAGGTAGCCTAGTGGTTAGAGTGTATGGACGGCAGGTAGCCTAGTGGTTAGAGTGTAGGGACGGCAGGTAGTCTAGTGGTTAGAGTGTATGGACGGCAGGTAGTCTAGTGGTTAGAGTGTAGGGACGGCAGGTAGTCTAGTGGTTAGAGTGTAGGGACGGCAGGTAGTCTAGTGGTTAGAGTGTAGGGACGGCAGGTAGCCTAGTGGTTAGAGTGTAGGGGCGGCAGGTAGCCTAGTGGTTAGAGTGTAGGGACGGCAGGTAGTCTAGTGGTTAGAGTGTAGGGACGGCAGGTAGTCTAGTGGTTAGAGTGTAGGGACGGCAGGTAGCCTAGTGGTTAGAGTGTAGGGACGGCAGGTAGTCTAGTGGTTAGAGTGTAGGGACGGCAGGTAGTCTAGTGGTTAGAGTGTAGGGACGGCAGGTAGCCTAGTGGTTAGAGTGTAGGGGCGGCAGGTAGCCTAGTGGTTAGAGTGTAGGGGCGGCAGGTAGCCTAGTGGTAAGAGTGTAGGGGCGGCAGGTAGTCTAGTGGTTAGAGTGTAGGGGAGGCAGGTAGTCTAGTGGTTAGAGTGTAGGGGTGGCAGGTAGTCTAGTGGTTAGAGTGTATGGGCGGCAGGAAGCCTAGTGGTTAGTGTTGGGCCAGTAACCAAAAGGTTTCTGGATCAAATCCCCGAGCTTACAAGGTAAAAATAATTGTAATTCTGCCCCCTCACAGTTAACCCACTGTTCATAGGCTGTCATTGTAAATAAGAATTTGTCCTTAATTGACTTGCCTGGTTAAATAAAATTTAAATAAAACGATTTAATTATGAAATTGAACTCTGCTTGGAGTTCAGAGTGCAATACACTTACTGTGAAAGAAATCTTCTTGGTTTCTCTCCAGGGGAACCTTAGTACTGGGGTTCTGTTTCCATTCAGGACCTCAAAGATGAGGACACCCTTGGAGAAGACCCCTAGCATGATACCTGTCTGGGACCGCTTCTCAGGGAGGACACGGTGGAAGTGAACCCCGTACTCCGTCAGCCTCTGGCTCGCCTTCAGGAAAGAAAACAGGATAAAAGGAGTCTTTAAAACAGGGATCAATCATAATTACGATCAACCATAACGTCTCCACCCCCTTTATGTTAACGCATCTTCATTTGACATGGTAGTTCAGTTACGCCATCTTGAAGCCTGGTCCTAGATCTGGGACCAGGCTAGGCTAGCCACCCGAGACCAGGCTAGGCTAGCCACCCGGGACCAGGCTAGGCTAGCCACCCGAGACCAGGCTAGGCTAGCCACCCGGGACCAGGCTAGGCTAGCCACCCGGGACCAGGCTAGGCTAGCCACCCGGGACCAGGCTAGGCTAGCCACCCGGGACCAGGCTAGGCTAGCCACCCGGGACCAGGCTAGGCTAGCCACCCGGGACCAGGCTAGACTAGCCACCCGGGACCAGGCTAGACTAGCCACCCGGGACCAGGCTAGACTAGCCACCCGGGACCAGGCTAGGCTAGCCACCCGGGACCAGGCTAGGCTAGCCACCCGAGACCAGGCTAGGCTAGCCACCCGGGACCAGGCTAGGCTAGCCACCCGGGACCAGGCTAGACTAGCCACCCGGGACCAGGCTAGACTAGCCACCCGGGACCAGGCTAGACTAGCCACCCGGGACCAGGCTAGACTAGCCACCTGGGAACTTACCTTGAGAAACTCAAACTCTGTCTCTGCCTCTGTGGCTCCATAGTATGTGCTGTGTAGTTTGAGCAATTCTTCCTTGATGGAGCTCTGGTCAATATTATCCAGCACAGAGGCAGACATGTAATGTTCCATTCTGAAGTACGTCTTTCCATGGAGCTAGAAGAAACAGATGGTATAATTGTAGCCCTCACATATAGGGTTGGTCGGCATCCTGGTTCCAGATTAAGCCGACTCCTGGACTAAAAAGGCATGTTCAATGGAGAGCCTCAACTGAAATGGCTTTGTAGTCCAGGATTGGCTTAATATGGTCTAGGAAACCACCCCATTATGTCAATGTGGTAAACGCTGTTTAATAACTATACTACTACTGTAGAGGAGGGATTACTACCTCTGCCTGGTAGTCACCAAACTCTGCCTGAAGAGCCAGGGACGCCAGGAGCATGGCATTCTCCATGTCACAGCACACCCTCTCCTCCAAGATATCCTTCCTCAGCTGCAAGTAGTACTGGTGTTTTGTCATGGTGTGTCTGGAGTGGAGCACAGTATTGATACTTTATTCTGAAGCAGGCGATTGTTGTTTAACCAAGGGTTTGTTTCACTTCAGCTAAAGGCTCTGACTAACCTGGTCCCAGATCTGTTTGTGCTGTATAGTCCTATTGGTTGTTGCCATGCTTGGCACAGATCTGAGACCAGGGTCCATATTATTATGATTTATTTAGAATTCAAGGCACACTTAACCAGCATGTCTACCACGGCATTCTTTATTATAGTAACAATAAAAACCCTTGAATGAGTAAGTGTCCAAACTTTTGACCGGTACTGTATATACACAGTAAGTCAAGTGGACACATACAGTACCAGTCAAAAGTTTGGCCACACCTACTCAAAGGTTTTTTCTATTTTCTACATATATGTCATCATGTAGTAACCAAAAAAAAGTTTTAAACAAATCAAAATA
The DNA here is from genome assembly GCF_021184085.1 of Oncorhynchus gorbuscha. NCBI lineage: Eukaryota > Metazoa > Chordata > Actinopteri > Salmoniformes > Salmonidae > Oncorhynchus > Oncorhynchus gorbuscha. Next base: position 90,951,767 of record NC_060188.1, on the reverse strand, counting down.
TATTTGAGATTCTTCAAAGTAGCCACCCTTTGCCTTGACAGCTTTGCACACTCTTGGCATTCTCTTTACCAGGTTCTCCTGGAATGCGTTTACAACAGTCTTGAAGGAGTTCCCACATATGCTGAGCACTTGTTGGCTGCTTTTCCTTCTTCCTTCACTCTGCGGTCCAACTCATCCCGAACCATCTCAATTGGGTTGAGGTCGGGTGATTGTGGAGGCCAGGTCATCTGATGCAGCCCTCCATCACTCTCTTTCTTGGTCAAATAGCCCTTACACAGCCTGGTGGTGTGTTGGGTCATTGTCCTGTTGAAAAACAAATGATAGTCCCACTAAGCACAAAACAGATGGGATGGCGTGTTGCTGTGGTAGCCATGCTGGTTAAGTGTGCCTTGAATTCTAAATAAATCACTGAGTGTCACCAGCAAAGCACCCCCACACCATCACACGTCCTCCTCCATGCTTCATGCTGGGAACCACATATGCAGACTTCATCCGTTCACCTACTATGCGTCTCACAAAGACATGGCAGTTGGAACCAACAATCTCAAATTTGGACTCATCAGAACAAAGGAAAGACTTCTAATGGTCTAATGTCCGTTGCTCGTGTTTCTTGGCCCAAGCAAGTCTCTTCTTCTTATTGGTATCCTTTAGTAGTGGTTTCTTTGCAGCAATTCAACCATGAAGGCCTGATTCAGGCAGACTCCTCTGAACAGTTGATGTTGAGATGTGTCTGTTACTTGAACTCCGAAGCATTTATTTGGGCTGCAATTTCTGAGGCTGGTAACTAATGAACTTATCCTCTACAGCAGAGGTAACTCTGGGTCTTCCTTTCCTGGGGTGGTCCTCATGAGAGACAGGTAACTCTAATGAACTTATCCTCTACAGCAGAGGTAACTCTGGGTCTTCCTTTCCTGGGGTGGTCCTCATGAGAGACAGGTAACTCTAATGAACTTATCCTCTACAGCAGAGGTAACTCTGGGTCTTCCTTTCCTGGGGTGGTCCTCATGAGAGACAGGTAACTCTAATGAACTTATCCTCTACAGCAGAGGTAACTCTGGGTCTTCCTTTCCTGGGGTGGTCCTCATGAGAGACAGGTAACTCTAATGAACTTATCCTCTACAGCAGAGGTAACTCTGGGTCTTCCTTTCCTGGGGTGGTCCTCATGAGAGACAGGTAACTCTAATGAACTTATCCTCTACAGCAGAGGTAACTCTGGGTCTTCCTTTCCTGGGGTGGTCCTCATGAGAGCTAGTTTCATCACGGCCCATGATTTTTTCCCCCGACTGCACTTGAAGAAACTGACTGATTGACTGACCTTTATGTCTTAAAGCAAAGAGAAATGACAGTCCATTACTTATTTGAGCTGTTCTTGCCATAATATGGACTTGGTCTTTTACCAAATAGGGCTATCTTCTGTATACCACCCCTACCTCATCGCAACACAACTGATTGGCTCAAACGCATGGCACACCTGTTAATTGAAATGCATTCCAGGTGATTACCTCATGAAGCTGGTTGAGAGAATGCCAAGAGTGTGCAAAGCTCTCAAGGCAAAGGGGTGGCTACTTTGAAGAATCTCAAATATATTTTGATTTGCTAAACACTTTTGGTTACTACATGATTCCATGTGTCTTATTTCATAGTTTTGATGTCTTTGCTATTATTCTACAATGTATAAAATAGTAAAAATAAAGGAAAACAATTGAGTAGATGTGTCCAAACTTTTGACTGGTACTGTATATGCACCATTTAGCAGGCTATTTTATCCAAAGCGAATTACAGTCATGCGTGCATACATTTTACATGTGGTTGTTCAAGGGAATCGAAGCCACTATCCTGACGTTGCAAGCGTCATGCTCTACCAACTCTACCAAGAAAGACCACAGCAATCCTAGATAAGCATTTCTATTCTGAGATGCTTCATGAATAAGGGCCCGAGCTCCACTGACAGGGAAGTGGGCAGACATGTTTCCATTGTCTTACTTTATGGAGGACAGGGCCTGTCCCGGAGTAAGAATGGGGAATCAGGTCCCCTTCTCTCCATGTCTTCGTAATCAGTATTATCTAAAATAGCAAACTGCTCCTAGGTCATCACTCATACTCTGAGAAGATGAATAGCCCCATGGTCTTACTGTATGAGGTTGACATCATCCAGAAAGAACTTGATGCGTAGGAATAGGTTAAACTGGATGTCTGGTTTCTTCTTCTTGGGTTCTTCCTTCCACCCCTCAGGAGCAACTTTGGACAGCTTGGCATCGGGATCAATGAAGAAGAACTCATTGTCTAGATAAGAGAGACACAGAGGGAGGGAGGGAGGGAGCAGGGAGAGGAGGAGGAGGAGATGGAGGGAGGGAGGGAGCAGGGAGAGGAGGAGGGAGATGGAGGGTTAGGGGAGATGGGAGGCGGGAGGGCGCATGGAGAGGGAGGGATGCAGCAGTAAGGGAGGAGAGAGGAAGAGGAGGAAGTAGAGGGAGGGAGCAATGCAGCAGGGAGGGAGGAGAGAGGAAGAGGAGGAAGTAGAGGGAGGGAGCAATGCAGCAGGGAGGGAGGAGAGAGGAAGAGGAGGAAGTTAGGGAGAGAGCAATGCAGCAGGGAGGGAGGAGAGAGGAAGAGGAGGAAGTAGAGGGAGGGAGCAATGCAGCAGGGAGGGAGGAGAGAGGAAGAGGAGGAAGTAGAGGGAGAGAGCAATGCAGCAGGGAGGGAGGAGAGAGGAAGAGGAGGAAGTAGAGGGAGGGAGCAATGCAGCAGGGAGAGAGGAAGAGGAGGAAGTAGAGGGAGGGAGCAATGCAGCAGGGAGGGAGGAGAGAGGAAGAGGGGGAAGTAGAGGGAGGGAGCAATGCAGCAGGGAGGGAGGAGAGAGGAAGAGGAGGAAGTAGAGGGAGGGAGCAATGCAGCAGGGAGGGAGGAGAGAGGAAGAGGAGGAAGTAGAGGGAGGGAGCAATGCAGCAGGGAGGGAGGAGAGAGGAAGAGGAGGAAGTAGAGGGAGAGAGCAATGCAGCAGGGAGGGAGGAGAGAGGAAGAGGAGGAAGTAGAGGGAGGGAGCAATGCAGCAGGGAGAGAGGAAGAGGAGGAAGTAGAGGGAGGGAGCAATGCAGCAGGGAGGGAGGAGAGAGGAAGAGGGGGAAGTAGAGGGAGGGAGCAATGCAGCAGGGAGAGAGGAAGAGGAGGAAGTAGAGGGAGGGAGCAATGCAGCAGGGAGGGAGGAGAGAGGAAGAGGGGGGCAAGGAGGAGTGTGGAGAGCGAGAGAGAGCGATAACATAGGAATAAGTTAGCATGAGCTGGACACTTGCACAGACACACTGAAAATAACTAAGACACTTGCAGTCAGAAAGCAGGCAGGAAAATCAACAAGTGTCTGGATTTTGGTTTATACGGGACAGTAGGAGGGCAGAAGAGCACACGCCCAGCAGGAGCAGATTGGTCACATGATGGGCTGGCCCATTTTTTTGTTGAGTGGGCTGGTCGAAATTGATATGCACAAAATAGAAATGACTAAGGTTCTACTAATCTATAGTGATACTTTGGCTGACCCCTCTACCAAGATGGGCAGGACCGGTTTTCTGATAGCGCAGCCTAAGATCACATAAACTCACATTCAAAGTCAAAAGCAGAATCAGCAAAGAGAGCTGCTCCGACTCATCAGTTAGACAGCCAAGATCAGGAAAAATGGTAAGGTTGTAAATGTAAATATAAATGTAGAAAGAGCACATTCTATGTCGTCACCTCACTCAAAACATTATTTTGTTGGGGGGGGAAGGAAGGGGCTCAAAAGCATGATTTGTTCAAACAGTAAAGCGCATTATCCTCCATGATTTGTTCAAACGGTAAAGTGCATTATCCTCCATGATTTGTTCAAACGGTAAAGCGCATTATCCTCCATGATTTGTTCAAACGGTAAAGTGCATTATCCTCCATGATTTGTTCAAACAGTAAAGTGCATTATCCTCCATGATTTGTTCAAACAGTAAAGTGCATTATCCTCCATGATTTGTGTAATGGAAGTGTCTTTCCAGCCCATGACTTCGCCTGCTGCTGTAATGAGCGAGCCTCTCTACTCTCCCCTCATGCGCTCGAGAGAAAAACACATTCTGATCATATAACATTTCAAAATGCAACTGCGGGAAAAGTTGCCGCCACATGCAGTGATGTGGGCTGGTTAAGATGTCATGGCCGAATTCTTGTCCCAGTCGGCCCCTGACACACACACACACACACACACACACACACACACACACACACACACACACACACACACACACACACACACACACACACACACACACACACACACACACACACACACACACACACACACACACACACACACACACACACACACACACACACACAGGATGAACCCTCCACCCATACCATACCTGTGAGGCAGGCCAAGCCGAAGAGGTGGTGCTCCACCAGTCCAATGTGAGCCACCACCATGTCCAACACATCCTTACACACAGCCTTGATGTCACAGCTCAGCTCCAGCTTCTGGCCGGTCAGCAGGACCACCCCCACCTTCCTCTGGACCTCATCCAGCTTCCCACGCTTGTTCTGGGGGAGAGAGACGACACGGGACACGAGAGAGATCGAAAGGGGTCATTTAGAGTGAGATATGGGACAGGAACGGGCCAGTACATTGCCCTGTACCAGCAGAGGGCCAGTGCATTGCCCTGTACCAGCAGAGGGCCAGTGCATTGCCCTGTACCAGCAGAGGGCCAGTGCATTGCCCTGTACCAGCAGAGGGCCAGTGCATTGCCCTGTACCAGCAGAGGGCCAGTGCATTGCCCTGTACCAGCAGAGGGCCAGTGCATTGCCCTGTACCAGCAGAGGGCCAGTGCATTGCCCTGTACCAGCAGAGGGCCAGTGCATTGCCCTGTACCAGCAGAGGGCCAGTGCATTGCCCTGTACCAGCAGAGGGCCAGTGCATTGCCCTGTACCAGCAGAGGGCCAGTGCATTGCCCTGTACCAGCAGAGGGCCAGTACATTACACTGACCACCAGACCTGGGATCTCTCCTCTCCAGAGCAGGTTATTTATTTGTATTTTTATAGTTTGATTGAGCATGCCTGGAGGTTCTAGGTAGGCAGGGTTTCATTGGTTCCATTGTAGCCAGGCCAGCTCAATCAAGCAGAGAGAAATGATTCAAAATGAAAGCTTTCTGTTTGAACCCAGAGCTAGAGGAGAGGTTAGGATGTATTCCACTACACTGACATAACACTCACTCACACAACCACCGGGCTAGAAATCAGTCTGCACCACTAGTACCCCATCTGAAACACCTTGAGGAGTCTCACCATTATTGAAGAGGGAACCGTCAAGGCAACACATGGCTCGCTGGTCATCTTCACAAATTCAGGACCAAAGAAATTCTGCAATAGGAACGAGAGACAGAGTAAGAAGAGGTTACACACACACACAGACTGCACCGTGTCGTGCTGTAAAAATGTTAGGTCTACTTGTTGTCCCCATCTAAAAATCACACAGGCAGTCATTTCACATAGAGACAGCTTTGGTTTTAGATCATGTGTAGGCTTGAGATGTAGGTAGGCTACCTTAGGTTTGCTTATGCGGTAGGCTACCTTAGGTTTGCTATGCGGTAGGCTACCTTAGGTTTGCTATGCGGTAGGCTACCTTAGGTTTGCTATGCGGTAGGCTACCTTAGGTTTGCTATGCGGTAGGCTACCTTAGGTTTGCTATGCGGTAGGCTACCTTAGGTTTGCTATGCGGTAGGCTACCTTAGGTTTGCTATGCGGTAGGCTACCTTAGGTTTGCTATGCGGTAGGCTACCTTAGGTTTGCTATGCGGTAGGCTACCTTAGGTTTGCTATGCGGTAGGCTACCTTAGGTTTGCTATGCGGTAGGCTACCTTAGGTTTGCGGTGGTGTGGTAGCGTTGCATTGAGAGGGTCCCGGAGGTCCAGCATGGAGGTGCGTGCCAGGGGCTCATCCCCGGTGTAGAGGCTGGCTCGGGGGTCGTCCCCTGGGTATAGGGAGGCCCTGGACAGCCTGTTAGCCAGGTGAGCCTGGAGCCTCTGAACCTCTTCCTCACGTCTCTGGAGCATCAGACCCTCGTCGGCTGCACCCTCATGTCGCCTGGGGGAAAAACAGATTGAAATGTACAACAGAACGGACATGATGGATTCCACACTATACATTGCAGACATTCATGCGTGTGCAGGCCCTTCATACAGCCTGCGTGGGGAGGACATGGAAATAAGATGCATAGAACTGCCATGATTACTTACTCTGGATGACCGAGACAAGCATATACACAGAGTGTTACAAAAACATTAAGAACACCTTCCTAATATTGAGTTGCTCTTCCGAATATCCTTGTTTCGTCAGGGCTTGGACTCTACAGGGGGGGACTTGGACTCTACAGGGGGGGGCTTGGACTCTACAGGGGGGACTCTACAGGGGGCTTGGACTCTACAGGGGGGGGCTTGGACTCTACAGGGGGGGCTTGGACTCTACAGGGGGGGGCTTGGACTCTACAGGGGGGGGGGGGCTTGGACTCTACAGGGGGGGACTCTACAGGGGGGGGCTTGGACTCTACAGGGGGGGCTTGGACTCTACAGGGGGCTTGGACTCTACAGGGGGGCTTGGACTCTACAGGGGGCTTGGACTCTACAGGGGGCTTGGACTCCTTGCCCCCCTCTTCCTCTCTCCTCCCTCCCTGCTGCATTGCTCCCTCCCTCTACTTCCTCCTCTTCCTCTCTCCCTGCTGCATTGCTCCCTCCCTCTACTTCCTCCTCTTCCTCCCTCCCTGCTGCATTGCTCCCTCCCTCTACTTCCCCCTCTTCCTCTCTCCTCCCTCCCTGCTGCATTGCTCCCTCCCTCTACTTCCTCCTCTTCCTCTCTCCCTGCTGCATTGCTCCCTCCCTCTACTTCCTCCTCTTCCTCTCTCCTCCCTCCCTGCTGCATTGCTCTCTCCCTCTACTTCCTCCTCTTCCTCTCTCCTCCCAGGGATGCTGGGTGGTGGACTGTTCTTGATACACACGGGAAACTGTTGAACGTGAAAAACCCAGCAGCGTTGCAGTTCTTGACACAAACCGGTGCGCCAGGCACCTACTAACATACCCCGTTCAAAGGCACCTAAATCTTTTGTCTTGCCCATTCCCCCTCTGAATGGCACACACACACAATCCATGTTTCAATCGTCTCAGGGCTTAAAAATCTTTCTTTAACTTCTTTAACCCAGTCTCCTCCCCTTCATCTACACCGATTAAAGTGGATTTAACAAGTGACTCAATAAGGGATCTGAGCTCTCACCTGGTGTTCCCCGGGCGCCATCAATATCGATTAAGGCACCCTTCCGCAACCCTCTTATGCAGAGGGGTTGGGTTAAATGCAGAAGACACATTTGAATGTATTTCAGTTGAACAACTGACCAGGTATCCCCTTCCCCTTTCACCTGGTCAGTCGTTCATGGAAAGAGTAGGTGTTCTTAATGTTTTGTTCACTCAGTGTATGTTCTACATTAGACATTTCTATCCAGACACTATCAGTCAGCAACATGGTGACAAAGTTAAATGCCTGAGAAAGGTTGTGTATTGTCCTAGTTATGCATTCATTTGATTTTTGACAAGCTATGTCAAGGAGATTTATTTTAGAGATGTGAAAAACCCGAAATTCAAGTCTTTCATGGATGTAATACGGTCCTGTGTGCTTAATGTCAAACTGAAGCTTAGACATAAATCTAAAAGCACAAGAACATTCAGACCTCTTCCCCTTTTCCACATCTTGTGACATAACAGCGTTACTCTAAAATTGATTCAATTGTTTTTCGCATCAATTGACACAAAATACCCCATAATGACAAAACGAAAAGAGGTTATTAAAAATGTTTGCAAAAAAAAAAAATATATATATATATATATCACTTTACATGGCCCAGTATCTCCTATCGTCTAATTAACATCACTTTACATGGCCCAGTATCTCCTATCGTCTAATTAACATCACTTTACATGGCCCAGTATCTCCTATAGTCTAATTAACATCACTTTACATGGCCCAGTATCTCCTATAGTCTAATTAACAACACTTTACATGGCCCAGTATCTCCTATCTAATTAACAACACTTTACATGGCCCAGTATCTCCTATCGTCTAATTAACATCACTTTACATGGCCCAGTATCTCCTATCGTCTAATTAACATCACTTTACATGGCCCAGTATCTCCTATAGTCTAATTAACATCACTTTACATGGCCCAGTATCTCCTATAGTCTAATTAACAACACTTTACATGGCCCAGTATCTCCTATCTAATTAACAACACTTTACATGGCCCAGTATCTCCTATCTAATTAACAACACTTTACATGGCCCAGTATCTCTTATCGTCTAATTAACAATACTTTACATGGCCCAGTATCTCCTATCATCTAATTAACATCACTTTATATGGCCCAGTATCTCTTATCGTCTAATTAACATCACTTTACATGGCCCAGTTTCTCCTATTGTCTAATTAACATCACTTTGTATCTCAGTACCCCATTATTTGTATTTCTACTTTGCACATTCTTCCATTGCAAATCTACCATTCCAGTGTTTTACTTGCTATATTGTATTTACTTCGCCACCATGGCCTTTTTTTGCCTTTACCTCCCTTCTCACCTGATTTGCTCACATTGTATTTGTTTCTACTGTATTATTGACTGTATGTTTGTTTTACTCCATGTGTAACTCTGTGTCGTATCTGTCGAACTGCTTTTATTTATCTTGGCCAGGTCGCAATTGTAAATGAGAACTTGTTCTCAACTTGCCTACCTGGTTAAATAAAGGTGAAATATTTTGTACATTTTTAAAAATCTCCTATCGTCTAATTAACATGACATTGCATGGCCCAGTATCTCCTATCGTCTAATTAACGTCACTTTGCCCAAAACATTCAAACAAAGGCATGAAAAAAATGTATCACCGCAACTGGTCTAAATTATAAGGGTGTGTAACGGATGTGAAACGGCTAGCTTAGTTAGCGGTGTGCGCTAAATAGCGTTTCAATCGGTTACGTCACTTGCTCTGAGACCTTGAAGTAGTATTTCCCCTTGCTCTGCAAGGGCCGCGGCTTTTGTGGAGCGATGGGTAACGATGCTTCGAGGGTGACTGTTGTCGTTGTGTGCAGAAGGTCCCTGGTTCGCGCCCGGGTATGGGCGAGGGGACGGTTTAAAATTATACTGCTACAGGTGCACCCCTGTGTCGGTCCTCTTTGAACTATCAGCCTTCCGATGAACAGAATAAGTATCTCTAACGGTAATCACATACCACTTACACTACAATGAAACATATCGACATGCAAGACTCTTTATGAATGCTTGAAACAATCCAAACATGACAATTTAATTCACACAGTAACATGCATTTTGTCGATTCACGTTTAATCAGTCTTCAACTCTCCTGGCTTCAGTGAGCCTATGACTTCTGTGGGAATGTCTACAGATCAGGTGTGTTTGACCACTGTGTTAACCCGCAGATGGTCAGTCATTCAAACAGTGCCATGAATGGTGATTGAGTCATCACGCTGTGCTCCCACGCTAGCCAGTCGCTAGTCACGAGTATCACCTTCTCTCATCATCACGCTGTGCTCCCACGCTAGCCAGTCGCTAGTCACGAGGATCACCTTCTCTCATCATCACGCTGTGCTCCCACGCTAGCCAGTCGCTAGTCACGAGGATCACCTTCTCTCATCATCACGCTGTGCTCCCACGCTAGCCAGTCACTAGTCACGAGGATCACCTTCTCTCATCATCACGCTGTGCTCCCACGCTAGCCAGTCACTAGTCACGAGGATCACCTTCTCTCATCATCACGCTGTGCTCCCACACTAGCCAGTCGCTAGACACGAGGATCACCTCTCAGTATTCCACCACAAAAGGTCTAGTTAAAAGTTGTCCTAAAATCCCCCAAGCAACTAAAACGTGGAGAAAAGACATATTGGTTCCATAGCTAATCTGCATGCGTCACATAAAACTGGATAGTTTAATATACTCCATTAAAAACGTTATGGACATTTGGTTACTGGTTTTATAGATGATGGATAGAGATAAACACGTGAATACACACACCCCCACCCCGGAAAGTATTCCCGAACCCTAGACTTTTTACACATTTTGTTACGTTACAGCCTTATTCTGAAATTGATTAAATAAAAAATCATCCTCAGCAATCTACACAATACCCCATAATGACAAAGCGAAAACCGGTTTCTTAATTTTTGCAAATGTATTAAAAATTATAAACCAAATCATATTTACATAAGTATTCAGACCCATTGTATTGAGACTCGACATTGAGCTCAGGTGGATCCTATTTCCATTGATCATCCTTGAGATGTTTCTACAACTTGGTTGGAGACCACCTGTGGTAAATTCAATTGATTGGACATGATTTGGAAAGGCACACACACTGTCAACAGTGGGCCCTTATATAGACAGGTATGTCAGAGCAAAAACCAAGCAATTAGGTCGAAGGAATGGTCCATAGCGCTCCGAGACAGGATTGTGTTGAGGCACAGATCTGGGGAAACCTACCAAAAAATGTCTGCAGCATTGAGGGTCCCCAAGAACAGTGGCCTCCATAATTCTTAAATGTAAAAAGTTTGGAACCACCAAGACTCTTTCTAGAGCTGGCCGCCCGGCCGAAGTGAGCAATCGGGGGAGAAGGGCCTTGGTTAGGGAGGTGACCAAGAACTCTACGGAACAGAGTTCCTCTGTGGAGACGGGAGAACCTTCCAGAAGGACAACTACATTTGCAGCACTCCACCAATTAGACCTTTATGGTCGAGTGGCCAGAAGGAAGCCACTCCTCAGTAAAAAGGCACATGACAGCCTGCTTGGAGTTTGACCATGAGAAACATCAGGTTTCATCAGACCAAAGAACTCTTTGGCCTGAATGCCAAGGGTCACCTGGCAACATCCTTACGGTGAAGATGGTGGTGGCAGCATCATGCTGTGGGGATTTTTTCAGCAGCAGGGACTGGGAGACTAGTCAGGACCGAGGGAAAGATGAATAGAACAAAGTACAAAGAGATCCTTGATGAAAACCTGCTCTAGAGCGCTCAGGACCTCCGACTGAGGCGAAGGTTCACCTTCCAACAGGTGAACCAGGTGAGCCCGGACTTGAACATCTCTGGAGAGACCTGAAAATAGCTGTGCAGCGACACTCCCCATCCAACCTGACAGAGCTTGAGAGGATCTACAGAGAAGAATGTGAGAAACTCCCCAAATATCAGGTGTGCCAAGCTTGTAGCGTCATACCAAAGAAGACTCGAGGCTGTAATTGCTGCCAAAGGTGCTTCAACAAAGTACTGAGTAAAGGGTCTGAATAGTTACAGTACCAGTCAAAAGTTTGGACACACCTACTCATTCAAGGGTTTACATTTGTATTATTTTCTACATTGTAGAATAATAGTGAAGACATCAAAACTATGAAATAACACACATGGAATCATGTAGTAACCATAAAAACAATGTTAAACATGTGAAAATATATTAGATACAGAAGATAGCCTTATTTGGTAAAAGACCAAGTCCATATTATGGCAAGAACAGCTCAAATAAGCAACTAGAAACGACAGTCCATCATTACTTTAAGTCAGTCAATACGGAAAATGTCAAGTACTTTGAAAGCTTCTTCAAGCAGCAAAAATCATCAAGCGCTTTGATGAAAGTGGCTCTCATGAGGACCGCCACAGGAAAGGAAGACCAGTTCTCTGCTGCAGAGGATGAGTTCATTAGAGTTAATTGCACCTCAGAATTTGCAGCCCAAATACATTTTTTCAGAGTTCAAGTAACAGACAAATCTCAAAATCAACTGTTCAGAGGAGACCACGTGAATCAGGCATTCATAGTCGAATTGCTGTACAGAAACTACTACTAAAATAAAATAAAGAGACTTGCTTGGGCCAAGAAACACGAGCAATGGACATTAGACCAGTAGTCCAAATTTGAGCTTCTTGAATCCAACCACTGTCTTTGTGAGACTCAAAGTAGGTGAATGGATGATCTCAGCGTGTGTGGTTCCCACCGTGAAGCATGGAGGAGGTGGTGTGATGGTACTTTGCTGGTGAAACTGTCAGTGATTTAGTTAGAATTCAAGGCATGGCTACCACAGCATTCTGCAGCAATACGCCATCCCATCTGGTTTGCGCTTAGGGAGACTATAATTTGTTTTTCAACAGGACAATGACCCAACACACCTTCAGGCTGTTTAAGGGCTATTTGACCAAGAAGGAGAGTGATGAGTGCTGGCCTCCACAATCGCCCAACCTCAACCCAATTGAGATGGTTTGGGATGAGTTGGCCCGCAGATTGAAAGAAAAGCAGACAATAAATGCTCAGAATATGTGGGAACTCCTTCAAAGCTGTTGGAAAAGCATTCCTCATGAAACTGGTTGAGAAAATGCCAAGAGTGTACAGAACTGTCATCAAGGCAAAGGGTGGCTACTTTGAAGAATCTAAAATCTATTTTGATTTGTTCAATAGTTTTTTGGTTACTATGAGTCCATATGTGTGATTTTATAGTTTTGATGTCTTTACTATTATTCTACAATGTAGAAATAGTAAAAGTAAAGAAAATCCCTTGAATGAGTAGGTGTGTCTAAACTTTAGACTGGCACTATGTAAAATGTGATTTCAGGTTTTTCTTTCGAATACATTTGAAAAAAGAATTTTTTTGTTGCTTTGTCATTATGGGGTATGTAGAATGATGAGGGGAAACTATTTCATCCATTTTCGAATAAGGCGGTAATGTGGAAAAAGTCCAGGGGTTTGAATACTTTCCAAATGCACTGTATCACTAAAATCTAAAGCGCCAGAACAGCTGTTTGGGTGAGAGTGTGTCGTTCCACTCTGTGGCCCTGTGCCCAAAGTGTCTGCCTACACACAGGATCAATTATGAAATCCTACTGGCACTGATTAGCCTACCACACCCCACCACACTACAGCCAGCTTGCTGCCGACAGTGTAAATCACACTGATATCACACACACAGCCAGTAGCAGAGCCCAATGGAACCCTATTCCCGAAATAGTGCACTACTTTTGACCAGAGCCCTATGATGCCCTATTCCCTATATAGTGCACTACTTTTGACCACAGCCCTATGATGCCCTATTCCCTATATAGTGCACTACTTTTGACCAGAGCCCTATGCTGCCCTAAGTCGCTCTGGATAAGAGCGTCTGCTAAATGACTTAAATGTAAAATGTAAATATAGTGCACTACTTTTGACCAGAGCCCTATGATGCCCTATTCCCTATATAGTGCACTACTTTAGGCCAAAATTCTGTTGTTCTGCCCCTGAACAAGGCAGTTGCCGTAGGCCGTCATTGTAAATAAGAGTTTGTTCTTAACTGACTTGCCTACTTAAATAAAGGTAAAAAATAAAAAGACTAGACCATAGAGCCAGGTTATACATGAATTTAACCAGCAGGGGGTGCAGGAGGGCCATAGATAAAACATTATACAACTAATGGGTAAGACTGCTTCAGGAAGTTAAAAAAACATTACCCTTTAGGAAGCACACCTTACCCTGGAACAAGTGTGAATAATTGAAAATGGGATGAATTACCTTCTATGATATACATTTCCAGATTTTTATTTAACCTTTATCCTGATACATAACTCCCACTCGGACTGGCGTGTTTCCAAACCTTAACTACGACACACCTCTCCGTTTTCACAGTTTTTTATTTTTGACCTTTATTTAACCAGGAAGTCAGTTAAGAACATATTCTTATTTTCAATGACGGCCTGGGAACAGTGGGTTAACTGCCTGTTCAGGAGCAGAACGACAGATTTACTAGTCCAACGCTCTAACCACTAGGCTACGCTTCCGCCCCAGTCTTGTGCAACGTGAACGATGTGCGAATAGCTTCACCCTGAGATGCATACATTTAGTTGAACATTAACAGGTGTCTATCCTGGGCCACGGTATATACACTACATGACCAAAAGTATGTAGACACCTGCTCGTCAAACATCTCATTCCAAAATCATGGGCATTAATATGGAGTTGGTCCCTCCTTTGCTGCTATAACAGCCTCCACTCTTCCGGGAAGGCTTTCCACTAGATGTTGGAACATTGCTGCAGGGACTTGCTTCCTTTCAGCCACAAGAGCATTAGTGAGGTCGGCACTGATGTTGGGCGATTAGGCCTGGCACGCAGTCGGCGTTCCAATTCACCCCAAACGAGTTCGATGGGGTTGAGGTCAGGGCTCTGTGCAGGCCAGTCAAGTTCTTCCACACCGATCGACAAACCATTTCTGTGTGGACCTAGCTTTGTGCACAGCGCATTGTCACACTGAAAACAGGAAAGGGCCTTCCCCAAAACAGTTGCCACAAAGTTGCAAGCACAGAATTGTCTACAATGTCATTGTATGCTGCAGCATTAAGATTTCCCTTCACTGAAACTAAGGGGCCTGGACCGAATCACAAAAAACAGCCAAACACCTTTATTCCTCATCCACCAAACTTTACAGTTGGCACTATGCATTGGGGCAGGTAGCGTTCTCCTGGCATCAACCGAACCCTGATTCCTCCATCAGACTGCCAGATGGTGATGCGTGATTCATCACTCCAGCCAACGCTTGAAATTGCGCATGGTGATCTTAGGCTTGTGTGCAGCTGCTCGGCCATGGAAACCCATATCATGAAGCTCCCGACAAACAGTTCTTGTGCTGACGTTGCTTCCAGAGGCAGTTTGGAATACAGTAGTGAGTGTTGCAACCGAGGACAGACGGCGGTCACGTTCTGTGAGCTTGTGTGGCCTACCACTTCACGGCCGAGCCGTTGTTGCTCCTGGATGTTTCTATTTCCCAATAACAGCACTTATAGTTGACCAGAAATTTGATGAACTGACTTGTTGGAAAGGTGGCATCCTATGACGGTGCCATGTTGAACGTCACTGAGCTCTTCAGTAAGGCCATTCTACTGCCAATGTTTTGTCTATGGAGGTTGCATGGCTGTGTGCTCGATTTTATACGCCTGTCAGCAACAGGTGGGGCTGAAATAGACATATCCACTAATTTGAAGGGGTGTCCACATACTGTTGGATATATAATGCTAAATGCTATAGAGCAGGGTGTGCACACACACAAACGCACGTTTCTATAGCAGGACTCAGACATTTGACTGGACACTAGGAATGTGAGATGGGAGAGAGCACACTCAGGTGAAGGGTTCTTTTCATTAGGGCGTTTCTATAGCAGGACTTTTTAAAAAAATTTTTAAACATTGTGTAATGAAAAACAAAAAAGTTCAGATGGTACCCTGTTTCGGACTGTTTTCTTCCATTGCGTATCCTAATGAACAAAGCCCAGGTAAAATCTTCTTCTGGGAACGGACATGCCTGTATCTCAGGTGTAATTCTTAACAAGGATGTACCTGTGTCTGTGTGCGTTGTGGCTGGTGAGAGACATGCCGTGATGGTCTGAGAGAGCCAACTGGGAGCTGTAACGTCTCACTTCCTCTGGTTTCTTAACTGAAACAGAAGAAATCAAATATATCAAGTTACATCACATGATCAATAGCACGCGCTAACAGGCAGCAGCCTCCGAGGGGCGGCAGCCTCCGAGGGGCGGTAGCCTCCGAGGGGCGGCAGTACTCCGAGGGGCGGCAGCCTCCGAGGGGCGGCAGCCTCCGAGGGGCGGCAGTACTCCGAGGGGCAGCAGCCTCCGAGGGGCAGCAGCCTCCGAGGGGCCTCCGAGGGGCAGCAGCCTCCGAGGGGCAGCAGCCTCCGAGGGGCAGCAGCCTCCGAGGGGCAGCAGCCTCCGAGGGGCAGCAGCCTCCGAGGGGCAGCAGCCTCCGAGGGGAGTTGGTCGAGTAGTGACGGTGAAAGTGGAACAGACCAGAAGTATCACACATTCATAGAACTAAGCAACGGTTAACAGCAGCAGTGTCTGAGGTTGCTGGGAGTGCAGTTAAGCTGTTTAGAATTTCCTTTCCAAGATGAGGGGGACGTGAAGTCGACAGCAGTGGTGTAAAGTACAGAAGTAAAAAGACTTTAAATTACTACTGATGTCATTTTTTGTGGGTATCTGTATTTTAATTTATATTTTTGACAACATTTACTTCAGTACATTCCTAAAGAAAATTATGTACTTCTTACACCATACATTTTTTCTCACACCCAAAAGACCTTCTTACATTTTAAATGCTTAGCAGGACAGAAAACGGTCCAATTCACCAACTTATCAAAATAACCTCCCTGGTCATCTCTACTGCATCTGATCTGAAGGACTCACTAAACAGAGACCATCCCTGGTCATCTCTACTGCCTCTGATCTGAAGGACTCACTAAACAGAGAACATCCCTGGTCATCCCTACTGCCTCTGATCTGGAGGACTCACTAAACAGAGAACATCCCTGGTCATCTCTACTGCCTTTGATCTGGAGGACTCACTAAACAGAGAACATCCCTGGTCATCTCTACTGCCTTTGATCTGGAGGACTCACTAAACAGAGAACATCCCTGGTCATCTCTACTGCCTTTGATCTGGAGGACTCACTAAACAGAGAACATCCCTGGTCATCCCTACTGCCTCTGATCTGGAGGACTCACTAAACAGAGAACATCCCTGGTCATCTCTACTGCCTTTGATCTGGAGGACTCACTAAACAGAGAACATCCCTGGTCATCTCTACTGCCTTTGATCTGGAGGACTCACTAAACAGAGAACATCCCTGGTCATCTCTACTGCCTTTGATCTGGAGGACTCACTAAACAGAGAACATCCCTGGTCATCCCTACTGCCTCTGATCTGGAGGACTCACTAAACAGAGAACATCCCTGGTCATCTCTACTGCCTTTGATCTGGAGGACTCACTAAACAGAGAACATCCCTGGTCATCCCTACTGCCTCTGATCTGGAGGACTCACTAAACAGAGAACATCCCTGGTCATCTCTACTGCCTCTGATCTGAAGGACTCACTAAACAGAGAACATCCCTGGTCATCTCTACTGTCTCTGATCTGGAGGACTCACTAAACAGAGAACATCCCTGGTCATCTCTACTGCCTCTGATCTGAAGGACTCACTAAACAGAGAACATCCCTGGTCATCCCTACTGCCTCTGATCTGAAGGACTCACTAAACAGAGACCATCCCTGGTCATCTCTACTGTCTCTGATCTGGAGGACTCACTAAACAGAGAACATCCCTGGTCATCTCTACTGCCTCTGATCTGAAGGACTCACTAAACAGAGAACATCCCTGGTCATCCCTACTGCCTCTGATCTGAAGGACTCACTAAACAGAGAACATCCCTGGTCATCTCTACTGTCTCTGATCTGGAGGACTCACTAAACAGAGAACATCCCTGGTCATCTCTACTACCTCTGATCTGAAGGACTCACTAAACAGAGACCATCCCTGGTCATCTCTACTGTCTCTGATCTGGAGGACTCACTAAACAGAGAACATCCCTGGTCATCTCTACTGCCTCTGATCTGAAGGACTCACTAAACAGAGAACATCCCTGGTCATCCCTACTGCCTCTGATCTGAAGGACTCACTAAACAGAGACCATCCCTGGTCATCCCCACTGCCTCTGATCTGGCAACTCTCTAAACACAAATGCTTAGTTTGTGAATGATGTTGGAGTGTGCCCTTGGCTATCTGTAAATTTAAAAAACACGAACAATTGTACCATCTGGTTTCCTTAATATAAGGGATGTGAAATCATTTACTTTTTATTTGACATTTTTGCAATTACATTTCATTTTGATACTTAAGCCTATTTAAAACCAAATACTTTTAGACTTTTACTGAAGTAGTATTTTACTGGGTGATTTTCACTTGAGTCATTTCCTATTAAAAAGGTATCTTTACTTTCACTCAAGTATAACAATTGTGTACTTTTTCCACCACTGGTGAATAGTCAGCTCTGGCTTCAAGACACATGACTCATAACGAATCTACATTCAACGACACATTTTCCTCTTTCGCTGTGGAATTTGAAACACCTTGCGTGTAACGAACATGCAGTTTTTGTATTTTAAAGTTTAAAAAGGACTGGCTTGAATGATATGCTACCTTGTCTGTATTCTGTGTCGGAGGATGCTACAGAGGGGCTCTCACTGGACGAGCTGTAGTCACTGTGGTACCTCCGATGGGAGTGGAGAGGATCTGAAAGAGAGACACATTAAAATCACAGTTATTATATTGGATCTCTATGCTCTGAAAGACAGACATTTACTCAGACAGTAGAGAAGCTGCTGTGTGTCAAAGAGACAGAGTGTATAAAACATGAGGAACAACTGCTCTTTCCATGACAGACTGATGACCCGGTGAAAGCTATGATCCCTTATTGATGTCACTTTTTAAATTCACTTCAATCAGTGTAAACGAAGAGAACGATTAAAGAAGGATTTTTAAGCCTTGAGACAATTGAGACATGGATTGTGTATGTGTGCCATTCAGAAGGTGAATGGGCAAGACAAAATATTTAAATGGGGCAAGCCGAAAGTGCCTCTGAACGGGGTAGGGTCGTAGGTGCCAGGCGCACCAGTTTGAGTGTGTCAAGAACTGCAAAGCTGCTGAGTCTTTCACGCTCAACAGTTTCCAGTGTATCAAGAATGGTCCACCACCCAAAGGACATCCAGCCAATTTGACACAACTGTGGGAAGCACCTGAGTCAATTTGCTTCCCGATAGAACGTTTGAGAACTTGTAGAGTCCATGCCCTGACGAATTAAGGCTGTGTTGAGGGCAAAAAATAGGGTGCAACTCAATATTAGGGAGGTGTTCCTAATGTTTTGTACAAGCAGTGACTTTTCATGAGAGAACAGTCACTACATCATAGTCACGTTTTGCTTTCACAGCTCCAACACATCTGTAGACGCAGCACCACTGTGAGTTATGGCTATAAAATCATGCAAAGTAGTTTTTTCATTTGGACACAGAAAAAACTAGTTTAAGCCAAGAAGCCATATTTTATGTCCCAACCAAATACATTGAAATAAATTCATTTTAAGAGGATTTGACTGATTAGCAGCGAAGACGCTCTAACTCAGGGGAAACGGAGCGTCTGCTAAATGACTTAAATGTAAATGTAAATGTAGTGAGACTGAGGCGGTGTCACAAATGCCACCCTATTCCCTATATGGGCTCTGGTTAAAAGTAGTACACTATATAGGGAATAGGGTTCCATAGGGCTCTGGTCTAAAGTAGTGCACTATATAGGGAATAGGGTTACATAGGGCTCTGGTCTAAAGTAGTGCACTATATAGGGAATAGGGTTCCATAGGGCTCTGGTCTAAAGTAGTGCACTATATAGGGACTAGGGTTCCATAAGGCTCTGCACTAAATAGGAAACCATAGGGCTCTGGTCTAAAGTAGTGCACTATATAGGGACTAGGGTTCCATAGGGCTCTGCACTAAATAGGGAACCATAGGGCTCTGGTCTAAAGTAGTGCACTATATAGGGAATAGGGTTCCATAGGGCTCTGGTCTAAAGTAGTGCACTATATAGGGAATAGGGTTCTATAGTTCTCTGGTCTAAAGTAGTGCTCTATATAGGGAATAGGGTACCATCTGGAACACAGCATGAGAACTCAGAGCAGCAGTTCCTTTTGATTCTCTAAAATAGTTTGTGAACAAACACATTAAACCAGTTGGAGACAACAGTAAGAAAAAAATAATAACTCATACCAGGAAAGTAAACAAATGTGGAAAGATGTCATGAAAAGTCCCTATAATCAGATAGAAAATATCATAAATAATAGGTGAAGGCAGCTAACTTGACACTGCAAAGTGTTGTGAATATTCCTCTAGTCTTAACAGCCCGGGCAGGGAAAGAGGCAGGGCTGTGTGAGAGGAGATCTGACTAGATGGATTAGAGGTAGGGTTGACTGGCTATGTGAGAGGAGATCTGACTAGATGGATTAGAGGCAGGGATGACTGGCTGTGTGAGAGGAGATCTGACTAGATGGATTAGAGGCAGGGTTGACTGGCTGTGTGAGAGGAGATCTGACTAGATGGATTAGAGGCAGGGTTGACTGACTAGATTGATTAGAGGCAGGGTTGACTGGCTGTGTGAGAGGAGATCTGACTAGATGGATTAGAGGCAGGGATGACTGACTAGATGGATTAGAGGTAGGGTTGACTGGCTGTGTGAGAGGAGATCTGACTAGATGGATTAGAGGCAGGGATGACTGGCTGTGTGAGAGGAGATCTGACTAGATGGATTAGAGGCAGGGATGACTGGCTGTGTGAGAGGAGATCTGACTAGATGGATTAGAGGCAGGGATGACTGACTAGATGGATTAGAGGTAGGGTTGACTGGCTGTGTGAGAGGAGATCTGACTAGATGGATTAGAGGCAGGGATGACTGGCTGTGTGAGAGGAGATCTGACTAGATGGATTAGAGGCAGGGATGACTGGCTGTGTGAGAGGAGATCTGACTAGATGGATTAGAGGCAGGGATGACTGACTAGATGGATTAGAGACAGGGTTGACTGGCTGTGTGAGAGGAGATCTGACGAGATGGATTAGAGGCAGGGATGACTGGCTGTGTGAGAGGAGATCTGACTAGATGGATTAGAGGCAGGGATGACTGACTAGATGGATTAGAGGCAGGGATGACTGGCTGTGTGAGAGGAGATCTGACTAGATGGATTAGAGGCAGGGATGACTGGCTGTGTGAGAGGAGATCTGACTAGATGGATTAGAGGCAGGGATGACTGACTAGATGGATTAGAGGCAGGGATGACTGACTAGATGGATTAGAGGCAGGGATGACTGGCTGCATGAGAGGAGATCTGACTAGATGTATTAGAGACAGGGATGACTGACTAGATGGCTTAGAGGCAGGGTTGACTGACTGTGTGAGAGGAGATCTGACTAGATGGATTAGAGGCAGGGTTGACTGACTAGATGGATTAGAGGCAGGGATGACTGACTAGATGGATTAGAGGCAGGGATGACTGACTAGATGGATTAGAGGCAGGGATGACTGACTAGATGGATTAGAGGCAGGGTTGACTGACTAGATGGATTAGAGGCAGGGATGACTGACTAGATGGATTAGAAGCAGGGATGACTGACTAGATGGATTAGAGGCAGGGTTGACTGACTAGATGGATTAGAGACAGGGTTGACTGGCTGTGTGAGAGGAGATCTGACTAGATGGATTAGAGGCAGGGATGACTGGCTGTGTGAGAGGAGATCTGACTAGATGGATTAGAGGCAGGGATGACTGACTAGATGGATTAGAGGCAGGGATGACTGGCTGTGTGAGAGGAGATCTGACTAGATGGATTAGAGGCAGGGGTGACTGACTAGATGGATTAGAGGCAGGGATGACTGGCTGTGTGATAGGAGATCTGACTAGATGGATTAGAGGCAGGGATGACTGGATGGATTAGAGGCAGGGATGACTGGCTGTGTGAGAGGAGATCTGACTAGATGGATTAGAGGCAGGGATGACTGGCTGTGTGATAGGAGATCTGACTAGATGGATTAGAGGCAGGGATGACTGGCTGTGTGAGAGGAGATCTGACGAGATGGATTAGAGGCAGGGATGACTGGATGGATTAGAGGCAGGGATGACTGACTAGATGGATTAGAGGCAGGGATGACTGGCTGTGTGAGAGGAGATCTGACTAGATGGATTAGAGGCAGGGATGACTGGATGGATTAGAGACAGGGATGACTAGATGGATTAGAGGCAGGGATGACTGGCTGCGTGATAGGAGATCTGACTAAACTCCATGGGTGAGTCAGAACTCTTCAAATGAGACCATGCTAAAATAGCAATCCATTGGTGAATCGGCGCCAATATTTTCCATTTGTGGCGAAATCAAAATGAAAGAAAAGTGATCTTGCAAATTCAACAGGTTTTGTTTAAGTGCTGTCTTTAACGTTAATACCATCTTTGGTGCACTTATCAATGCACAACCACAAGTTTAAAACGCATTCTGTCATTCCAAAATGCGGACTGCGATATATTTGAACATTACTATTTGATAAACACAAATAAACATTTAATTAATAAATTATGTCACCTCTTGAGTGGTACACTACGAAGCAGGTTCAATGAGTTAGCCATCTAACTTAGATAAGGAACCAGAAATCACCATTCGCTTTCTTAATCAATCAGAAAAACAAACTTCGATGTGTTTTTGGCTGAGTCAATTAGACCACGCACAGTTCCAGCATATCATTTAAAAAAATATATTTAAAAAATCTGAATATTTAGGTAAGTTAGCGAGCTAAGTCATTGAACCTGCATTGTAGTAAACCTCTCTACTGTGGTAAAACCCATGAGGTCAGTCCAACATACCTTCAAGTGTTTACAAAACCAGAAAGTCCTGCTCACTCCATGCTACTGCACATACTTTAAAAACAACATTCTTCAGAGATTTCTCATGTAGGCGTGGGGATAAAAAAAAGACTTCTCAGTACAGTAGGTTTCTGGCCTATTTGGTGTCTTACGTAAACAATGAGCAGAGCAGAATGGTAAGACACTTAAAGCAACAGGGATATCGATGCTGAGTGAGTAGGCCACGATTGACCGGTTCACCTATCGACAAAAAAATAGTTCCTCAGATCCTTCCACTGCGACTCCAGATCTCAGAGAATAAAGCGGATTCACACTGACCCTGACTAACGTCTGTCCCATTGGGAATAAAGATGATTAAGTAAGTAAAAGTAGTAAATAAATCTGACATCGGCTGTGAAGACCTTACTAAATGCTACAGGGAGGGGTGGTAATGTTTTTTTAGTAGGCCTACCGCCAATCAAATGATTCAAGGGACATCTTTCATGGACACAATTGTAAGCCAAATATATTTTCATCACGTGTGCGTACATACATTTACGACAGAAAAGGTATGTCAAATGGAGATTCTGTCATTCTGCCCATCAGCAGCAGCTCTGAGGAAATAGCCTAGTGAGTGAAGACCAACACACCTGACCCAGATAACCCACGTCTACAACAGTACCTACCCACCAACCCACGTCTACAACAGTACCTACCCACCAACCCACGTCTACAACAGTACCTACCCACCAACCCACGTCTACAACTGTACCTACCCACCAACCCACGTCTACAACAGTACCTACCCACCAACCCACGTCTACAACTGTACCTACCCACCAACCCACGTCTACAACAGTACCTACCCACCAACCCACGTCTACAACTGTACCTACCCACCAACACATGTCTACAACAGTACCTACCCACGTCTACAACTGTACCAACACACGTCTGAGGAAATGGTCTTCACTCACTAGGCTAACCCACCTCTACAACAGTACCAACCCACCTCTACAACAGTACCAACCCACGTCCACAACAGTACCAACCCACGTCCACAACAGTACCAACCCACGTCCACAACGGTACCAACCCACGTCCACAACGGTACCAACCCACGTCCACAACAGTACCAACACGTCTGACCCGGTTAACCCACGTCTGACCCGGTTAACCCACGTCTACAACAGTACCAACACGTCTGACCCCATCCTGTGTAGCACGACTTCTCTTTATTTTCGGTCCTCCTTCCCGGCCCCGTTGTTCCACCAAACCTGATAAGGTTCAGTGCCGTGACCTCTCTTGTTCCACCAACCCTGATAAGGTTCAGTGCCGTGACCTCTCTCTCTCTCAACGGGACCATTAGTAGTGACCGTCACGTCGATGAAGAGATGTTGAATCATAACACTCAGGTCTAACGCAGGTTGTGAAGGTGCCGTCCGTCTAACTACACCGGTGTACATGTTTTAGTTATTTAAAACCCATTCACTAGGACCTCTGAGAGCTGGAGGGAGCTGGTCATTGGAAACGCTTTGCCATACGTACACACACACACACACATATACATACACACACACATATATATACACGTTCAGTTCAGACGCTATACACTCGTCACCCTGTTTACCTCCCATTCAGCTGACTTTCCTAATCTAAACTAGAGCAAAACGTGCATTTACTTGATCTCAGCTATCTGCCTTGATACGTCTGTGAGTTAACACAGCCCCGCCCCAGGGTAACACAGCCCCGCCCCAGGGTAACACAGCCCCGCCCCAGGGTAACACAGCCCCGCCCCAGGGTAACACAGCCCCGCCCCAGGGTAACACAGCCCCGCCCCAGGGTAACACAGCCCCGCCCCAGGGTAACACAGCCCCGCCCCAGGGTAACACAGCCCCGCCCCAGGGTAACACAGCCCCGCCCCAGGGTAACACAGCCCCGCCCCAGGGTAACACAGCCCCGCCCCAGGGTAACACAGCCCCGCCCCAGGGTAACACAGCCCCGCCCCAGGGTAACACAGCTCCGCCCCAGGGTAACACAGCTCCGCCCCAGGGTAACACAGCTCCGCCCCAGGGTAACACAGCTCCGCGGTATCTAACTATAAAGAGAGGGTGTGGACAGTGGTTTAAAGGGATGGCCTCCTGATAATGATTTTCGAATGGGAGCTCTATTACATTTAACCAACCATTAACCTTTAATTTAATTCAGACAAAAAAAATGTCACTAAATCAATCTGTTTTCACCATTAGACTAACAGCTCTGCTGAGAGAGAGCGAGAGGAGCAGACCAGCAGTAAAGGTGACATGATTCTTCACGCAGTCAGAGTAGCCAGAAACACTCCCAGAGGACAAGACACACATCTGTATTCTACACCGGTGCTTCCTGCTGCCTCCTCTCACAGTCTGCTGTCAACAAATCAAAACAGAGCCACTGACTCTTCTCTGGGACAGAAACGGTAACGTGGTAAGGCCATCCAGCCCTGTACTGCCTTAGACATCGTCACACAGGCTGTGGAAGGTGGCAGTCAAGGCCAAGACAGAGGATAAAGAGCCGAGGAGGGCCAGGCTCAAACACACAGACACACCCACAGCTAATCTGGAATGAACATCTCAGCACATTCCCCACGCCAACACACTCCGCAGAGGGAAGGAGAACAGGGCAGAGTGGGAAAGAGAGTGTGTGTGTGTGTGTGTATTTGGGAAGATGAATAGTTTACTTTGAAGATCTAATCCTCCCAGTGAATCATTTGATAATTGATTCATTAATGTTTTGTCTTTCTATTTTATAACTGTTTGGATTTTCTGCTTCCAAGGCAATAATCACCAACACACACTAGTGGAGAGAGAAGGAAAGGCCTCACTATGTTATCTGAGTCACACTAGGGGAGAGAGAAAGCCCCACTATGTTATCTGAGTCACACTAGGGGAGAGAGAAAGCCCCACTATGTTTATCTGAGTCACACTAGTGGAGGGAGAAAGCCCCACTATGTTTATCTGAGTCACACTAGGGGAGAGAGAAGGAAAGGCCCCACTATGTTTATCTAAGTCACACTAGTGGAGGGAGAAAGCCCCACTATGTTTATCTGAGTCACACTAGGGGAGAGAGAAGGAAAGGCCTCACTGTGTTTATCTGAGTCACACTAGGGGAGAGAGAAAGCCCCACTATGTTTATCTGAGTCACACTAGTGGAGAGAGAAGGAAAGGCCCCACTATGTTTATCTAAGTCACACTAGGGGAGAGAGAAAGCCCCACTATGTTTATCTAAGTCACACTAGGGGAGAGAGAAAGCCCCACTATGTTTATCTAAGTCACACTAGTGGAGAGAGAAGGAAAGGCCCCACTATGTTTATCTGAGTCACACTAGGGGAGAGAGAAAGCCCCACTATGTTTATCTAAGTCACACTAGGGGAGACAGAAGGAAAGGCCTCACTGTGTTTATCTGAGACACACTAGGGGAGGGAGAAAGCCCCACTATGTTATCTGAGTCACACTAGGGGAGAGAGAAAGCCCCACTATGTTTATCTAAGTCACACTAGTGGAGGGAGAAAGCCCCACTATGTTTATCTGAGTCACACTAGTGGAGAGAGAAGGAAAGGCCTCACTGTGTTTATCTGAGTCACACTAGGGGAGAGAGAAGGAAAGGCCTCACTGTGTTTATCTGAGTCACACTAGGGGAGAGAGAAAGCCCCACTATGTTTATCTGAGTCACACTAGGGGAGAGAAAGCCCCACTATGTTTATCCGAGTCACACTAGGGAAGAGAGAAAGCCCCACTATGTTTATCTGAGTCACACTAGGGGAGAGAGAAAGCCCCACTATGTGTATCTGAGTCACACTAGTGGAGAGAGAAAGCCCCACTATGTTTATCTGAGTCACACTAGGGGAGAGAGAAAGCCCCACTATGTTTATCTGAGTCACACTAGGGGAGAGAGAAAGCCCCACTATGTTTATCTGAGTCACACAAGTGGAGAGAGAAAGCCCCACTATGTTTATCTGAGTCACACTAGGGGAGAGAGAAAGCCCCACTATGTGTATCTGAGTCACACTAGTGGAGAGAGAAAGCCCCACTATGTTTATCTGAGTCACACTAGGGGAGAGAGAAAGCCCCACTATGTTTATCTGAGTCACACTAGGGGAGAGAGAAAGCCCCACTATGTTTATCTGAGTCACACAAGTGGAGAGAGAAAGCCCCACTATGTTTATCTGAGTCACACTAGTGGAGAGAGAAGGAAAAGCCCCACTATGTTTATCTGAGTCACACTAGGGGAGAGAGAAGGAAAGGCCCCACTATGTTTATCTGAGTCACACTAGGGGAGAGAAAGGAAAAGCCCCACTATGTTTATCTGAGTCACACTAGGGAGAGAGAAGGAAAGGCCTCACTGTGTTTATCTGAGTCACACTAGGGGAGAGAGAAAGCCCCACTATGTTTATCTGAGTCACACTAGTGGAGAGAGGAAGCCCCACTATGTTTATCTGAGTCACACTAGGGGAGAGAGAAGGAAAAGCCCCACTATGTTTATCTGAGTCACACTAGGGGAGAGAGAAGGAAAGGCCCCACTATGTTTATCTGAGTCACACTAGGGGAGAGAGAAGGAAAAGCCCCACTATGTTTATCTGAGTCACACTAGGGGAGAGAGAAGGAAAGGCCTCACTGTGTTTATCTGAGTCACACTAGGGGAGAGAGAAAGCCCCACTATGTTTATCTGAGTCACACTAGTGGAGAGAGGAAGCCCCACTATGTTTATCTGAGTCACACTAGGGGAGCGAGAAAGCCCCACTATGTTTATCTGAGTCACACTAGGGGAGAGAGAAAGCCCCACTATGTTTATCTGAGTCACACTAGTGGAGAGAGAAAGCCCCACTATGTTTATCTGAGTCACACTAGGGAAGAGAGAAAGCCCCACTATGTTTATCTGAGTCACACTAGGGGAGAGAGAAAGCCCCACTATGTGTATCTGAGTCACACTAGGGGAGAGAGAAGGAAAAGCCCCACTATGTTTATCTGAGTCACACTAGTGGAGAGAGAAGGAAAAGCCCCACTATGTTTATCTGAGTCACACTAGGGGAGAGAGAAGGAAAGGCCCCACTATGTTTATCTGAGTCACACTAGGGGAGAGAGAAGGAAAGGCCTCACTGTGTTTATCTGAGTCACACTAGGGGAGAGAGAAGGAAAAGCCCCACTATGTTTATCTGAGTCACACTAGGGGAGAGAGAAGGAAAAGCCCCACTATGGTTATCTGAGTCACACTAGGGGAGAGAGAAGGAAAAGCCCCACTATGGTTATCCGAGTCACACTAGGGGAGAGAGAAGGAAAGGCCTCACTGTGTTTATCTGAGTCACACTAGGGGAGAGAGAAAGCCCCACTATGTTTATCTGAGTCACACTAGTGGAGAGAGGAAGCCCCACTATGTTTATCTGAGTCACACTAGGGGAGCGAGAAAGCCCCACTATGTTTATCTGAGTCACACAAGTGGAGAGAGAAAGCCCCACTATGTTTATCTGAGTCACACTAGTGGAGAGAGAAGGAATGGCCCCACTATGTTTATCTGAGTCACACTAGGGGAGAGAGAAAGCCCCACTATGTTTATCTGAGTCACACTAGGGGAGAGAGAAGGAAAGGCCTCACTGTGTTTATCTGAGTCACACTAGGGGAGAGAGAAGGAAAAGCCCCACTATGTTTATCTGAGTCACACTAGTGGAGAGAGAAGGAATGGCCCCACTATGTTTATCTGAGTCACACTAGGGGAGGGAGAAAGCCCCACTATGTTTATCTGAGTCACACTAGTGGAGAGAGAAGGAATGGCCCCACTATGTTTATCTGAGTCACACTAGGGGAGAGAGAAAGCCCCACTATGTTTATCTGAGTCACACTAGGGGAGAGAGAAGGAAAGGCCTCACTGTGTTTATCTGAGTCACACTAGGGGAGAGAGAAGGCCTCACTGTGTTTATCTGAGTCACACTAGGGGAGAGAGAAGGCCTCACTGTGTTTATCTGAGTCACACTAGGGGAGAGAGAAGGCCTCACTGTGTTTATCTGAGTCACACTAGGGAAATTCCACTGCAATTTGTGGCATAAATGTTAGACATAAAAAGATTCCAGTGTTTGCATCAGAGTGGTAGTGATTTAAATATACGGTATGACTTTATTCATTAGAACTGCCTGTTTTTTCCTTTCAAGCCTGTCAGTCAAGCCAGACTGATTCAACACTCTGAACACTCTTAGAGCCTCTTCACACGAACTACACCTTTCCTAAAAAATACCGTCTGCTAAACATATTACTCAAATGTAAACTAGCGGACTTGCTACGTCTCAACCAGTACCTCCAGAGGTAGTGCTCGATACCAGCGCTGATAGTTGCCCCCCTCCCCATCCCCCGAAGCACGACGGTGTAAACAGAAGTGTCTCAGTAGGACAACATTGCTGCTACAGAATAAATGGTAATAGTAGAGCCATGTTTTTGAAACAGCTGACTTTCCACTGTTACATTCTGAAATTGCAGTAACAGCCTGTTACATTCTGAAATTGCAGTAACAGCCTGTTACATTCTGAAATTGCAGTAACAGCCTGTTACATTCTGAAATTGCAGTAACAGCCTGTTACATTCTGAAATTGCAGTAACAGCCTGTTACATTCTGAAATTGTAGCAGTCACATCTGGTTGCACTGAGCCACGTAAAACTATGGAAGCAAAAGTGGTGGTCGGGGGGGAAGGGGGGTTGTTTTCCTGGGGCCCCAGAGTTGAGGTAGTAGGCTGACCTAACCAACTGCGGTTGTAGATAAATAATGTAGTAATACATCTGCTGTAAATTTAAAAAATATATTTTTATTTATTTATTTTTAACGATTTTATATGGGCTGATGGAACCAGATTACTTTTCTAAAACTGATCATATGGTTTATAAATTAAAAACACTCCTGGCCCTAGAGACTATGAAAACAAACCCTTTACACAGAAAGAGACAACAGTGATTAGACAAAAACTAAAACAGGGCTGAACTGGCTGTATGCAGGGTTGCATCGTGAAGGCCTTTGCATCTGTAATTTAAAAAAATACTCACAGTATTTCATCACTATTGCGTTGATTTATTCATTCCAGTCAATCATCTTGGATTAAAAAGAAGTAGGTAGCCTAACCACCTGAAGCTTGAATATAAACTAAATTTGACCATTCACATTTTCTCAGAACACAAATAAAATTGGCCTATTTTAGGCTATAAATACATAGCTTTCCCCTGGACCAGATTGGATCTAGGCTTCCTGCAGCTGTGGTTCTTATCAGTAGGCTGATCTAGGCTACCTGTGGTTGTCATCAGTAGGCTGATCTAGGCTACCTGTGGTTGTCATCAGTAGGCTGCTCTAGGCTACCTGTGGTTGTCTTCAGTAGGCTGCTCTAGGCTACCTGTGGTTGTCATCAGTAGGCTGATCTAGGCTACCTGTGGTTGTCATCAGTAGGCTGATCTAGGCTACCTGTGGTTGTCATCAGTAGGCTGCTCTAGGCTACCTGTGGTTGTCATCAGTAGGCTGCTCTAGGCTACCTGTGGTTGTCATCAGTAGGCTGCTCTAGGCTACCTGTGGTTGTCATCAGTAGGCTGATCTAGGCTACCTGTGGTTGTCATCAGTAGGCTGCTCTAGGCTACCTGTGGTTGTCTTCAGTAGGCTGCTCTAGGCTACCTGTGGTTGTCTTCAGTAGGCTTCTCTAGGCTACCTGTGGTTGTCATCAGTAGGCTGCTCTAGGCTACCTGTGGTTGTCTTCAGTAGGCTTCTCTAGGCTACCTGTGGTTGTCATCAGTAGGCTGCTCTAGGCTACCTGTGGTTGTCATCAGTAGGCTGCTCTAGGCTACCTGTGGTTGTCATCAGTAGGCTGCTCTAGGCTACCTGTGGTTGTCATCAGTAGGTTGTCTGCTCTCTAGGCTACCTGTGGTTGTCATCAGTAGGCTGCTCTAGGCTACCTGTGGTTGTCATCAGTAGGCTGCTCTAGGCTACCTGTGGTTGTCATCAGTAGGCTGCTCTAGGCTACCTGTGGTTGTCTTCAGTAGGCTTCTCTAGGCTACCTGTGGTTGTCATCAGTAGGCTGCTCTAGGCTACCTGTGGTTGTCATCAGTAGGCTGCTCTAGGCTACCTGTGGTTGTCATCAGTAGGCTGCTCTAGGCTACCTGTGGTTGTCATCAGTAGGCTGCTCTAGGCTACCTGTGGTTGTCATCAGTAGGCTGCTCTAGGCTACCTGTGGTTGTCATCAGTAGGCTGCTCTAGGCTACCTGTGGTTGTCATCAGTAGGCTGCTCTAGGCTACCTGTGGTTGTCATCAGTAGGCTGCTCTAGGCTACCTGTGGTTGTCATCAGTAGGCTGCTCTAGGCTACCTGTGGTTGTCATCAGTAGGCTGCTCTAGGCTACCTGTGGTTGTCATCAGTAGGCTGCTCTAGGCTACCTGTGGTTGTCATCAGTAGGCTGCTCTAGGCTACCTGTGGTTGTCATCAGTAGGCTGCTCTAGGCTACCTGTGGTTGTCATCAGTAGGCTGCTCTAGGCTACCTGTGGTTGTCATCAGTAGGCTGCTCTAGGCTACCTGTGGTTGTCATCAGTAGGCTGCTCTAGGCTACCTGTGGTTGTCATCAGTAGGCTGCTCTAGGCTACCTGTGGTTGTCATCAGTAGGCTGCTCTAGGCTACCTGTGGTTGTCATCAGTAGGCTGCTCTAGGCTACCTGTGGTTGTCATCAGTAGGCTGCTCTAGGCTACCTGTGGTTGTCATCAGTAGGCTGCTCTATGCTACCTGTGGTTGTCATCAGTAGGCTGCTCTAGGCTACCTGTGGTTGTCATCAGTAGGCTACCTGCAGCTGTGGCTAATCATAATGCATTTCATTTAATGGTGGTGGTATGGGCTTCCATATAAAATAGCTAAAATCGCAGTGAATTTACTTATACCCACATTCAGTCGCAAACTGCTTTTGCCACAATTGAAGACATGCTATTACCAACTCAAAGCTTTTGTCTTGTAGCCAAAACGTAATGAGTATCCTACAGATGAGAAAATACACCCTTTGTCTGCACATACAATCTTGTGAATTGTTTCGTCATTCAGTAGTGTACTATGGTTTAGAAGCAAAGTTCTACCCCCCCCCCTAACTGAATGGTCGTCTATGAAAAGCCAACTGACATTTACTTCGGAGGTGCTGACCTGTTGCACACTCTACAACCACTGATTAATATCTGACCCTGCTGGTCTCTTCAGAGACGTTCGAACAGGTTCAAGTCAGGGCTCTGGCTGGGCCATTCAAGGACATTCAGAGACTAGCCCCGAAGCCACTCCTGCATGCGCTTGGCTGTGTGCCTAGGGTCCTCCTGTTGAAAGGTGAACCTTCACCCCAGTCAGGTCCCGATTGCTCTAGAGCAGGTTTTCATCAAGGATCTCTGTACTTTACTCCGTACACATTTTCTTTGATCCTGACTAGTCTCCCAGTCCCTGTTGCAGAAAAACCACAGTTGCCCGGTAATGTGCATGCATCTTTAAAATCTTGGGGATGTTTTCATTACTGTCCATCATAAATCGGCAAGCGTATGGATTCCTTATTTGGACCATTGGGGGTAGATGCTAAAGGCCACACTCCAGATCACAAGGCATTATTGTGAAATATTGGAGTACGGGCATGGGATTTAGATTCCCAGTTATATTGTTTTGCAGTTTGGCACCAAATAGAAATTGTGAGCATTAATAGGACCAAAGCGTAGTTTACGTTGTCTAAGGAATATACAGTATCCATGAAGAACACCTCTTCCAGGGCAATAGGAGACACCATATTATACACCTCTTCCAGGGCAATAGGAGACACCATATTATACACCTCTTCCAGGGCAATAGGAGACACCATATTATACACCTCTTCCAGGGCAATAGGAGACACCATATTATACACCTCTTCCAGGGCAATAGGAGACACCATATTATACACCTCTTCCAGGGCAATAGGAGACACCATATTATACACCTCTTCCAGGGCAATAGGAGACACCATATTATACACCTCTTCCAGGGCAATAGGAGACACCATATTATACACCTCTTCCAGGGCAATAGGAGACACCATATTATACACCTCTTCCAGGGCAATAGGAGACACCATATTATACACCTCTTCCAGGGCAATAGGAGACACCATATTATACACCTCTTCCAGGGCAATAGGAGACACCATATTATACACCTCTTCCAGGGCAATAGGAGACACCATATTATACACCTCTTCCAGGGCAATAGGAGACACAATATTATACACCTCTTCCAGGGCAATAGGAGACACAATATTATACACCTCTTCCAGGGCAATAGGAGACACCATATTATACACCTCTTCCAGGGCAATAGGAGACACAATATTATACACCTCTTCCAGGGCAATAGGAGACACAATATTATACACCTCTTCCAGGGCAATAGGAGACACCATATTATACACCTCTTCCAGGGCAATAGGAGACACAATATTATACACCTCTTCCAGGGCAATAGGAGACACCATATTATACACCTCTTCCAGGGCAATAGGAGACACAATATTATACACCTCTTCCAGGGCAATAGGAGACACAATATTATACACCTCTTCCAGGGCAATAGGAGACACAATATTATACACCTCTTCCAGGGCAATAGGAGACACAATATTATACACCTCTTCCAGGGCAATAGGAGACACCATATTATACACCTCTTCCAGGGCAATAGGAGACACAATATTATACACCTCTTCCAGGGCAATAGGAGACACAATATTATACACCTCTTCCAGGGCAATAGGAGACACCATATTATACACCTCTTCCAGGGCAATAGGAGACACCATATTATACACCTCTTCCAGGGCAATAGGAGACACCATATTATACACCTCTTCCAGGGCAATAGGAGACACCATATTATACACCTCTTCCAGGGCAATAGGAGACACCATATTATACACCTCTTCCAGGGCAATAGGAGACACCATATTATACACCTCTTCCAGGGCAATAGGAGACACCATATTATACACCTCTTCCAGGGCAATAGGAGACACCATATTATACACCTCTTCCAGGGCAATAGGAGACACCATATTATACACCTCTTCCAGGGCAATAGGAGACACCATATTATACACCTCTTCCAGGGCAATAGGAGACACCATATTATACACCTCTTCCAGGGCAATAGGAGACACCATATTATACACCTCTTCCAGGGCAATAGGAGACACCATATTATACACCTCTTCCAGGGCAATAGGAGACACCATATTATACACCTCTTCCAGGGCAATAGGAGACACCATATTATACACCTCTTCCAGGGCAATAGGAGACACCATATTATACACCTCTTCCAGGGCAATAGGAGACACCATATTATACACCTCTTCCAGGGCAATAGGAGACACCATATTATACACCTCTTCCAGGGCAATAGGAGACACCATATTATACACCTCTTCCAGGGCAATAGGAGACACCATATTATACACCTCTTCCAGGGCAATAGGAGACACCATATTATACACCTCTTCCAGGGCAATAGGAGACACCATATTATACACCTCTTCCAGGGCAATAGGAGACACCATATTATACACCTCTTCCAGGGCAATAGGAGACACCATATTATACACCTCTTCCAGGGCAATAGGAGACACCATATTATACACCTCTTCCAGGGCAATAGGAGACACCATATTATACACCTCTTCCAGGGCAATAGGAGACACCATATTATACACCTCTTCCAGGGCAATAGGAGACACCATATTATACACCTCTTCCAGGGCAATAGGAGACACCATATTATACACCTCTTCCAGGGCAATAGGAGACACCATATTATACACCTCTTCCAGGGCAATAGGAGACACCATATTATACACCTCTTCCAGGGCAATAGGAGACACCATATTATACACCTCTTCCAGGGCAATAGGAGACACCATATTATACACCTCTTCCAGGGCAATAGGAGACACCATATTATACACCTCTTCCAGGGCAATAGGAGACACCATATTATACACCTCTTCCAGGGCAATAGGAGACACCATATTATACACCTCTTCCAGGGCAATAGGAGACACCATATTATACACCTCTTCCAGGGCAATAGGAGACACCATATTATACACCTCTTCCAGGGCAATAGGAGACACCATATTATACACCTCTTCCAGGGCAATAGGAGACACCATATTATACACCTCTTCCAGGGCAATAGGAGACACCATATTATACACCTCTTCCAGGGCAATAGGAGACACCATATTATACATATCAATGAAGAACACCTCTTCCAGGGCAATAGGAGACACCATATTATACACCTCTTCCAGGGCAATAGGAGACACCATATTATACACCTCTTCCAGGGCAATAGGAGACACCATATTATACACCTCTTCCAGGGCAATAGGAGACACCATATTATACACCTCTTCCAGGGCAATAGGAGACACCATATTATTAGGGCAATAGGAGACACCTCTTTCCAGGGCAATAGGAGACACCATATTATACACCTCTTCCAGGGCAATAGGAGACACCATATTATACACCTCTTCCAGGGCAATAGGAGACACCATATTATACACCTCTTCCAGGGCAATAGGAGACACCATATTATACACCTCTTCCAGGGCAATAGGAGACACCATATTATACACCTCTTCCAGGGCAATAGGAGACACCATATTATACACCTCTTCCAGGGCAATAGGAGACACCATATTATACACCTCTTCCAGGGCAATAGGAGACACCATATTATACACCTCTTCCAGGGCAATAGGAGACACCATATTATACACCTCTTCCAGGGCAATAGGAGACACCATATTATACACCTCTTCCAGGGCAATAGGAGACACCATATTATACACCTCTTCCAGGGCAATAGGAGACACAATATTATACACCTCTTCCAGGGCAATAGGAGACACAATATTATACACCTCTTCCAGGGCAATAGGAGACACAATATTATACACCTCTTCCAGGGCAATAGGAGACACCATATTATACACCTCTTCCAGGGCAATAGGAGACACCATATTATACACCTCTTCCAGGGCAATAGGAGACACCATATTATACACCTCTTCCAGGGCAATAGGAGACACCATATTATACACCTCTTCCAGGGCAATAGGAGACACCATATTATACACCTCTTCCAGGGCAATAGGAGACACCATATTATACACCTCTTCCAGGGCAATAGGAGACACCATATTATACACCTCTTCCAGGGCAATAGGAGACACCATATTATACACCTCTTCCAGGGCAATAGGAGACACAATATTATACACCTCTTCCAGGGCAATAGGAGACACAATATTATACACCTCTTCCAGGGCAATAGGAGACACAATATTATACACCTCTTCCAGGGCAATAGGAGACACAATATTATACACCTCTTCCAGGGCAATAGGAGACACCATATTATACACCTCTTCCAGGGCAATAGGAGACACAATATTATACACCTCTTCCAGGGCAATAGGAGACACAATATTATACACCTCTTCCAGGGCAATAGGAGACACAATATTATACACCTCTTCCAGGGCAATAGGAGACACAATATTATACACCTCTTCCAGGGCAATAGGAGACACAATATTATACACCTCTTCCAGGGCAATAGGAGACACAATATTATACACCTCTTCCAGGGCAATAGGAGACACCATATTATACACCTCTTCCAGGGCAATAGGAGACACAATATTATACACCTCTTCCAGGGCAATAGGAGACACAATATTATACACCTCTTCCAGGGCAATAGGAGACACCATATTATACACCTCTTCCAGGGCAATAGGAGACACAATATTATACACCTCTTCCAGGGCAATAGGAGACACAATATTATACACCTCTTCCAGGGCAATAGGAGACACAATATTATACACCTCTTCCAGGGCAATAGGAGACACAATATTATACACCTCTTCCAGGGCAATAGGAGACACAATATTATACACCTCTTCCAGGGCAATAGGAGACACCATATTATACACCTCTTCCAGGGCAATAGGAGACACAATATTATACACCTCTTCCAGGGCAATAGGAGACACAATATTAGGGCAATAGGAGACACCACCTCTTCCAGGGCAATAGGAGACACAATATTATACACCTCTTCCAGGGCAATAGGAGACACAATATTATACACCTCTTCCAGGGCAATAGGAGACACCATATTATATTAGGGCAGGGAGAATAGGCCACAATATTATACACCTATCAATGAAGAACACCTCTTCCAGGGCAATAGGAGACACAATATTATACACCTCTTCCAGGGCAATAGGAGACACAATATTATACACCTCTTCCAGGGCAATAGGAGACACAATATTATACACCTCTTCCAGGGCAATAGGAGACACCATATTATATTAAGGGACATATCAATGAAGAACACCTCTTCCAGGGCAATAGGAGACACCATATTATATTAAGGGACATATCAATGAAGAACACCTCTTCCAGGGCAATAGGAGACAATATTATACACCTCTTCCAGGGCAATAGGAGACACAATATTATACACCTCTTCCAGGGCAATAGGAGACACAATATTATACACCTCTTCCAGGGCAATAGGAGACACAATTCCAGGGCAATAGGAGACACAATATTATACACCTCTTCCAGGGCAATAGGAGACACCATATTATATTAAGGGACATATCAATGAAGAACACCTCTTCCAGGGCAATAGGAGACACAATATTATACACCTCTTCCAGGGCAATAGGAGACACAATATTATACACCTCTTCCAGGGCAATAGGAGACACAATATTATACACCTCTTCCAGGGCAATAGGAGACACAATATTATACACCTCTTCCAGGGCAATAGGAGACACAATATTATACACCTCTTCCAGGGCAATAGGAGAGACCATATTATATTAAGGGACATATCAATGAAGAACACCTCTTCCAGGGCAATAGGAGACACAATATTATACACCTCTTCCAGGGCAATAGGAGACACAATATTATACACCTCTTCCAGGGCAATAGGAGACACAATA
Organism: Oncorhynchus gorbuscha; assembly: GCF_021184085.1. Classification (NCBI taxonomy): domain Eukaryota; kingdom Metazoa; phylum Chordata; class Actinopteri; order Salmoniformes; family Salmonidae; genus Oncorhynchus; species Oncorhynchus gorbuscha. The sequence goes on along the minus strand of NC_060188.1, from coordinate 90,914,428 downwards.
TTATACACCTCTTCCAGGGCAATAGGAGACACCATATTATATTAAGGGACATATCAATGAAGAACACCTCTTCCAGGGCAATAGGAGACACAATATTATACACCTCTTCCAGGGCAATAGGAGAGACCATATTATACACCTCTTCCAGGGCAATAGGAGACACCATATTATACACCTCTTCCAGGGCAATAGGAGACACAATATTATACACCTCTTCCAGGGCAATAGGAGACACAATATTATACACCTCTTCCAGGGCAATAGGAGACACAATATTATACACCTCTTCCAGGGCAATAGGAGACACCATATTATATTAAGGGACATATCAATGAAGAACACCTCTTCCAGGGCAATAGGAGACACAATATTATACACCTCTTCCAGGGCAATAGGAGAGACCATATTATACACCTCTTCCAGGGCAATAGGAGACACCATATTATACACCTCTTCCAGGGCAATAGGAGACACCATATTATACACCTCTTCCAGGGCAATAGGAGACACAATATTATACACCTCTTCCAGGGCAATAGGAGACACAATATTATACACCTCTTCCAGGGCAATAGGAGACACAATATTATACACCTCTTCCAGGGCAATAGGAGACACCATATTATATTAAGGGACATATCAATGAAGAACACCTCTTCCAGGGCAATAGGAGACACAATATTATACACCTCTTCCAGGGCAATAGGAGAGACCATATTATACACCTCTTCCAGGGCAATAGGAGACACCATATTATACACCTCTTCCAGGGCAATAGGAGACACAATATTATACACCTCTTCCAGGGCAATAGGAGACACAATATTATACACCTCTTCCAGGGCAATAGGAGACACAATATTATACACCTCTTCCAGGGCAATAGGAGACACAATATTATACACCTCTTCCAGGGCAATAGGAGACACAATATTATACACCTCTTCCAGGGCAATAGGAGACACAATATTATACACCTCTTCCAGGGCAATAGGAGACACAATATTATACACCTCTTCCAGGGCAATAGGAGACACAATATTATACACCTCTTCCAGGGCAATAGGAGACACAATATTATACACCTCTTCCAGGGCAATAGGAGACACAATATTATACACCTCTTCCAGGGCAATAGGAGACACAATATTATACACCTCTTCCAGGGCAATAGGAGACACAATATTATACACCTCTTCCAGGGCAATAGGAGACACAATATTATACACCTCTTCCAGGGCAATAGGAGACACAATATTATACACCTCTTCCAGGGCAATAGGAGAGACCATATTTCTCTTTACTCATGTCTAAACCACTTTAGGATGGGGTGAAATGCTAGTGCCTGGAAATACAATTTAAAGTTTGGTTTAGACCTTCTACGTCTTTCACTAATAGTCTTTTTTAAATATTTTTTTATCCGGGATCGTTAACCTTGCCATATACATGTTGAATCCACACTAGGAATTTTATCCCAGTAGCCAAAAGGGGGAACCATGGGAAGCATTGAACTACAGAAATTCTGCCGTGGCAATGTGTACATTTTGAAAATGGGTATCTGCTGGTTAAAGAAACTGGGATATTATTCCATCTAAAGAGGTCGGATTTCATTTATTTGAGCTTTCTGTTAAAGTTTCTGGCAATGGTTTTATCTGAGGAAGGAAATACATCTACTCAAGCATTTAAAATGGGAAACGATTGTGAATCCATGAGTAGAGATGGAGTCCTCCATCAGGGTCTTGAAAGGCAGTAAGATGGATTTGGTTAAATTCATTTTATAACTTGAGATGAAGCTGCATGCATCTGATATTCAAAGCGATTGAGATAATATTTTACTATATATAGACAAATGTGTCTGCATATGAGATGAAGAGATCAGTAGATTTGAAGGAAATTCGTTTTTCCTTTGATTGGCGAATTGTCTGGGTGCGGGGTTCCAGGGATAATAAAATAGAAGTTGAAATTAGATCGCCTTGTCTGCTGCTTCTAGTGACTCTGAACAGAGCAGAGATTGCCCGTTATGGCTGAGGGTATATAGCATTTTAATTTTATTAGTGAAACTGGAGCCAATTCCCATATGTTCCAAGACAGACCAGAGATATGATCAAAAGCTTGTAACAATTCCAAAAGATTTTAATGAGATCATTCACAAGCATTTTGCTTAACTCACAATAACATCAGCCAAATGTGTATCCGACCAATAAAATTTGATAAAAGCAAAATTAGTCAATTGAAATAAATTCATTAGGCCCTAAATCTATGGATTTCACATGACTGGGAATACAGATGTGTCTGTTGGTCACAGACACCTTGAAAAAAAGGTAGGGTTGTGGATCAGAAAACCAGTCAGTATCTGGTGTGACCATTTGCCTCATGCAGCACGACATCTCCTTTGCATAGAGTAGATCAGACTGTTGATTGTGGCCTGTGGAATGTTGTCCCACTCCTCTTCAATGGCTGTGTAAAGTTGCTGGATATTAGCAGTAACTGGAACACACCGTCGTACACGTCGATCCAGAGCATCCCAAACATGCTCAATGGGTGACATGTCTGGTGAGTATGCAGGCTATGGAAGAACTGGGACATTTTCTACTTCCCAGAATTGTGTACAGATCCTTGCGACATGGGGCTGTGCATTATGATGAAACGTGATGGCAGCAGAATGGCAAGGCAATGGGCCTTAGGAGCTCATCACAGTATCTCTGTGCATTCAAATTGCTATCGATAAAATGCAATTAATGTTTATTGTCTGTTTGTTATGCCTGCCCATACCTTAACCACACCACCACGGGCACTCTGTTCACAACGTTGACGTGGGCAAACCACGAAACCATACACGATGTCTGCCATCTGCCCGGTACAGTTGAAACCGGGATTCATCCATGAAGAGCACACTTCTCCAGTGTGTCAGTGGCCATCGAAGATGAGCATTTGCCCACTGAAGTCAGTTACGACACCAAAACTGCAGTCAGGTCAAGACCCTGGTGAGGATGACGAGCACACAGATGAGCTATTCAGATGATTTCTGACAGTTTGTGCAGAAGTTCTTTGGTTGTGCAAACCCATAGTGTCATCAGCTGTCCGGGTGGCTGTCTCAGATGATCCTGCAGGTAAAAGAAGCCGGACGTGGAGGTCCTGGCATTTACACGTGGTCTGTGGTTTTGAGGCCAGTTGGACGTACTGCCAAATTCTCTAAAACGACATTGGAGGTGGTTTATGGTATTGAAATGAACATTAAATTTTCTGGTAACAGTTCTGGTGGACATTCCTGCCGTCAGCATGCCAATTGGACCCTCCCTCGAAACTTGAGACTTCTGTGGCATTGTGTTGTGAAAAACTGAACATTTTAGAATGGCCTTTAATTGTCCCCAGCACAAGGTGCACCTGTGTAATAATCATGCTGTTTAATCAGCTGCATGATAAGCCACACCTGTCAGGTGGCTGGATTATCTTGGCAAAGGAGAAATGCTCACTAACAGGGATGTAAACAAATGTGTGCACAGCATTTGAGGGGAAAGCTTAATGTGCATATAGAACATTTCTGGGATCTTTTCTTTCAGCTCATGAAACATGGGACCAACATTTACATGTTGCATATATATTTTTGTTCAGTATAATAAGGTGACGGGGCATCACATTGTGTTAGCTTTCTGCCATGTTTGAGAAGTCAAAGCTCTTTGGAGGAATTCTTTGGATAATTTCCCAGAGTTTTTTTTCTCTTCGTTCTCAGACCGTCTGCTCCTCCCCCATCTCCTTCCGGGCAGGCAGGCCCGTTTCCCTAGCAACTCCAGACTCCACACAGACACAGTGTGTACACATACTGCTCCAGAGCCTGTACTGTTCTTCCTTCAGACAAGCATGGGTCAAAACTTTCACAATATCGCTCATCCACAAAATGTTCACGTTTGCTTGTATATGTCCAAACTCACCAAAAATTAAATTGGGTATGTATATGTAAACCTTTATGAGCTGGATTGCCTGTCTTTGCAATTTGTTTATTTTCCTTTGAGCTCGTTAGCATATTTAGCTAGCAACCTCAATAGAAATTCTCTACAAAGTGCTAATTTTGTTAGCATTCTGGTAGACGCCCAATGGGTAATTTTTACGTTTTCTGGCGACCCCTTTTGTACTAAGCCGGTAATATTGTAAATCCCAGAATGAGAGGACTGTAGGATTTTGTAGTAATGAAAAATTGAAACGCCATCTTGTGGATTTTAGTACATTCTAAGATTTGAAGTTGGCAGTAGTAAACATGGTCAGACAAGCTCATACAGTGCCTTCGAAAACTATTCAGACCCCTTTAATTTTTCCACGTTACAGCCTTACTCTAAAATATATTAAATACAAATAAAATCCTCAGCAATTTGCTCACAATACCCCATAATGGCAAAGCCAAAATAGGTTTAGACATTTTTGCAAATGTATTACAATTTTTTTTAAATGAAATACCACATTTACATATGTATTAAGACCCTTTGCTATTGAGCTCAGGTGCATCTTGTTTCCATTGATCATCCTTGAGATGTTTCTACAACTTGGAGTCCACCTGTGGTAGATTCAATTGATTGGATATGATTTGGAAAGGCACACACCTGTCTATAAGGTCCCGCCTGTCTTTATAAGATCTATATAAGCAAAACCCATGAGGTCAAAGGAATTGTCCATAGAGTGCCGGGACATGATTGTGTCGAGGCACATATCTGGGGAAGGGTAACAAAAAATGACTGCAGCATTGAAAGTCCAAGAACACAGTTTCCTCCATCTTAAATGGAAGAAGTTTGGAACCACCAAGAATCTGGCCACCCAGCCAAACAGGGCAATCGGGGGAGAAGGGCCTTGGTCAGGGAGAGTACCAAGAACCCGACGGTCACTCTGACAACGGTCTAGATTTCCTCTGTGGAGATGGGAGAACCATCCAGAAGGACAACCATCTCCGCAGCACTCCACCAATCAGGCCTTTATGGTAGAGTGGCCAGACGGAAGCCACTCTTCATTAAAAAGGTCGACAGCCAGCATGGAGTTTGCTAAAAGAAACCGATGAAATCATGATTCAACTATTTGGCCTGAATGCTAAGCGTAATATCTAGAGGAAACCTGGCACCATCCCTATGGTGAAGCATGGTGGTGGCAGCATCATGCTGTGGGGGTGTTCTTCAGCAGCAGTCACTGGGAGACTAGCCAGGATTGAGGCAAAAATGAAGAGAGTAAAGTACAGAGAGATCTCTGATGAAAACCTACTCCAGAGAGCTCAGGACCTTAGACTGGGGCAAAGGGTCACCTTCCAGCAGTGGTTTCAGGACAAGTCTCTGAATGTCCTTGAGTGGCCCCACCAGAGCACAGGCTTAAAACCGATCAAACATCTCTGGAGAGACCTGAAAATAGCTGTGGAGCAACGCTCCCCATCCAACCTGACAGAGCTTGAGAGGATCTGCAGAGAAGAATGTGAGAAACTCCCCAAATACAGGTGTGCCAAGCTTGTAGCGTCATATCCAAGAAGGCCGGAGGCTGTAATTGCTGCCAAACAAAGTACTGAGTAAAGAGTAAAGGGTCTGAATAATTACATACATTTATTTCAGTGCCTTTGTTTTATAAAATTAGCAACATTTTGGGGGATATTTTGTGTAGACTTTAGAATAAGGCTGTAACCTAACAAAATATGGAAAAAGTCAAGGGCTCTAAATACTTCCAGAAGGTACTGAAATGAAAATAAAATAGATTGTGTAGATAGTTTGAATTAAATTTGTGAGAATGACTTATGCCTGTGAGTAGAACGTGTACACCTCTGCTTTAGGATGATGTGATTGATCTCGCATGTCCAAAATGACATTCATGTCGATGCTCAATGGGCAGTATACGCTGGAGTCTTGGTTGTGTGTGGATTGATCTCGCATGTCCAAAATGACATTCATGTCGATGCTCAATGGGCAGTATACGCTGGAGTCTTGGTTGTGTGTGGATTGATCTCGCATGTCCAAAATGACATTCATGTCGATGCTCAATGGGCAGTATACGCTGGAGTCTTGGTTGTGTGTGGATTGATCTCGCATGTCCAAAATGACATGCATGTCGATGCTCAATGGGCAGTATACGCTGGAGTCTTGGTTGTGTGTGGATTGATCTCGCATGTCCAAAATGACATTCATGTCGATGCTCAATGGGCAGTATACGCTGGAGTCTTGGTTGTGTGTGGATTGATCTCGCATGTCCAAAATGACATTCATGTCGGTTGGTCAATGGGCAGTAGACGCTGGAGTCTTGGTTGTGTGTGGATTGATCTCGCATGTCCAAAATGACATTCATGTCAGTTGCTCAAAGGCGCAGTATACGCTGGAGTCTTGGTTGTGTGTGGATTGATCTCGCATGTCCAAAATGACATTCATGTCGATGCTCAATGGGCAGTATACGCTGGAGTCTTGGTTGTGTGTGGATTGATCTCGCATGTCCAAAATGACATTCATGTCGATGCTCAATGGGCAGTATACGCTGGAGTCTTGGTTGTGTGTGGATTGATCTCGCATGTCCAAAATGACATTCATGTCGATGCTCAATGGGCAGTATACGCTGGAGTCTTGGTTGTGTGTGGATTGATCTCGCATGTCCAAAATGACATTCATGTCGATGCTCAATGGGCAGTATACGCTGGAGTCTTGGTTGTGTGTGGATTGATCTCGCATGTCCAAAATGACATTCATGTCGATGCTCAATGGGCAGTATACGCTGGAGTCTTGGTTGTGTGTGGATTGATCTCGCATGTCCAAAATGACATTCTCGATGCTCAATGGGCGATGCTCAATGGGCAGTATACGCTGGAGTCTTGGTTGTGTGTGGATTGATCTCGCATGTCCAAAATGACATTCATGTTGATGCTCAATGGGCAGTATACGCTGGAGTCTTGGTTGTGTGTGGATTGATCTCGCATGTCCAAAATGACATTCATGTCGATGCTCAATGGGCAGTATACGCTGGAGTCTTGGTTGTGTGTGGATTGATCTCGCATGTCCAAAATGACATTCATGTCGGTTGGTCAATGGGCAGTATACGCTGGAGTCTTGGTTGTGTGTGGATTGATCTCGCATGTCCAAAATGACATTCATGTTGATGCTCAATGGGCAGTATACGCTGGAGTCTTGGTTGTGTGTGGATTGATCTCGCATGTCCAAAATGACATTCATGTCGATGCTCAATGGGCAGTATACGCTGGAGTCTTGGTTGTGTGTGGATTGATCTCGCATGTCCAAAATGACATTCATGTCGGTTGGTCAATGGGCAGTATACGCTGGAGTCTTGGTTGTGTGTGGATTGATCTCGCATGTCCAAAATGACATTCATGTCAGTTGCTCAAAGGCGCAGTATACGCTGGAGTCTTGGTTGTGTGTGGATTGATCTCGCATGTCCAAAATGACATTCATGTCGATGCTCAATGGGCAGTATACGCTGGAGTCTTGGTTGTGTGTGGATTGATCTCGCATGTCCAAAATGACATTCATGTTGATGCTCAATGGGCAGTATACGCTGGAGTCTTGGTTGTGTGTGGATTGATCTCGCATGTCCAAAATGACATTCCTGTCGGTAACAATAACCAAATGGAATTAAGTTCATGCTAATGATATGCTGTTCAGAGAAAAACAAATAGGATAATATGAATTTGGAGCACACACACATGAATAAAAAGGTCATTTTCTTTCCATTTTGGATAAATTAAGGGAAGTGATTCTCCCTTCTTGGTTTTTCGCCTTTACCCAAGATGGCGATTGAGTTTCTTACGTATCATTATGAATACACTTAGTTTTGTTTGGAGTTGATGAAAAAGCAGCCAGTTTGTACAAATGGTTCTTTATGCAATGCGTGTCCTTTTGGAACAGCTGTGTTTCTTGGAACATGGCTATATAAACATGGTTTCTTGCTAGGATATCAAGACAGCTGGAAGGTTTAATAGGATTATTAAGGCCTTTGAAATTCCAAGAGAGAATAGCTAGCATTGCCATTGTTAAAAAATATATATGTTATTAATAATATATAATTAATAATATTCTCAAAGACGTCTTGAGCTACTTTGGCAGAAGAGAACGTGTGTGTTGTATTCTGGAAGGTGAAGAAGAGTTTTGCCAGGTGGATGAAGCCATATCTCAGATTTAGCCTACATAGCTTGGATCTCACTTCATAGTAGGTTTCCCTCTGTTTCAGCAGTCAGCACTCAGGTCTGGGTAGGTGCTGATCCTCTTCTCCACATGAGGTCAGAGCCCTCCCCGATTCCGCTGCAAGGCAAACAGTTTGTCCTTTGACTTCTGTGGATTCGTACAATCATACAGCAAGACCCATTCCGGAGAGGACCCGTGTTAATTAACATCATGGGACCCAGCTTCTCCTGCCTAACCAGTTCATAGAAAAGATTGCTCATAACAGAAGTCGTGTTGCCCGTTTCCACGGCAGCTTCAAGTCCCATTATTCACACATTGAATTTAAGTGAATAACTTAAGGTGATTCTATTTTCTCTATTAAGAGATTGATTTCCCCCCTCTAACTTAGCTCACGCTGTTTCCAGGTCATGGAGTTGTACCTCTGTCTCATTGGCTGCCTTCTACAGACTTTCCCCTTTAATTGAATAGGCATATACTTTCAAACAGTGAGCAATGGGAGTGATTAATTTACCAGTTTTAATTGCAAGTTAAGGCCAGAGGTATTCTCCTCACAAACAATCTCTCGGATACTTGTTATACAAAGAATTCGCCACACCTTAATATGGTGTTTACAATTGACAATTTTAGAAAACAAGTCAGTTTATTTTGCATAATAAAACCACGATAAGGCCACACGTTTCAACGCATGCCACCGGAACCAGAACCCTGCAAGTTGTTTGAACAGTTGTTTTTGAACAGTTTGTGCTTACAGGCTAGTGGCTACTGGGATATGTATGGTCAAATTTGAGCTGCAGACAAAGAATTTCACATTTCAATTCACATGACATCCTTGCCTTTTTGTTGTGACTTGCAAAGTGGAATTCTCTTTCACCACCCCGCTCCTCAGACTCTCCTTCATATCTCCTAGTGGGAATAGGGCCTTAGGTGAGTTGGAAAACAAGCTCTGAAGAAAGTCCTTGCTGTTGAATGAGTGACAGCATAGAAGCTATGGCCTTCAGCTATGTTCATACAGAGAGGAAGAGAGGACAACTCCGATTATTTACAGTCTGGTGGCTCCAAGGAGGAAGCAGAAGAGCCTCCCTCCCACTAGAACATATGCTAACTGGATAATGATAGCTTACTAGGAGAAGAACCTCCCTCCCACTAGACCATATGCTAACTGGATAATGATAGCTTACTAGGAGAAGAGCCTCCGTCCCACTAGACCATTTGCTAACTGGATAATGATAGCTTACTAGGAGAAGAACCTCCCTCTCACTAGTCACTTTAACAATGCTACTTTAATAATGTACATATCTTACATTACTCATATATGTATATACTGTATTTTATACCATCTATTGCACACTGCCATCGCTCATCCATATATTTATATGTACATATTCTCATTCACCCCTTTTAGATGTGTGTGTATATTAGATAGTTGTTGGGGAACTGTTCGATAATACTGCATTGTCGGAACAAGAAGCACACGCATTTCTCTACACTCGCATTAACATCTGCTAACCATGTGTGTGTGACAAAACAAATTTGATTTCAACATATGCTAACTGGATAATGATAGCTTACTAGGAGAAGAGCCTCCCTCCCACTAGAACAGATGCTAACTGGATAATGATAGCTTCCTAGGAAAAGAGCCTCCCTCTCACTAGAACATATGCTAACTGGATAATGATAGCTTACTAGGAGAAGAGCTTCCCTCTCACTAGAACATATGCTAACTGGATAATGATAGCTTACTAGGAGAAGAGCCTCCCTCTCACTAGAACATATGCTAACTGGATAATGATAGCTTACTAGGAGAAGAGCCTCCCTCCCACTCGAACATATGCTAACTGGATAATGTTAGCTTACTAGGAGAAGAGCCTCCCTCCCACTAGACCATATGCTAACTGGATAATGCTAGCTTAATAGAACTCAGAATTTCCGGTAACTGAATTTTTTTTTAACGGTGCAAAACATGATACAAAGAAAGAAACATTTTTGGTGTGATAGAAGTGTTCATTTTCCAGATTTTCCCATTTTTTCAGGGGGTTTTACCCCTTACCAAAATTAGATAAATATTCTCAGCAAAGCAAAGCAATCCTCAGCAGCTGCTGTTTGCCCCAGGTTTCTTCTCCTGAACCCCGGTTTCTTCTCCTGAACCCCGGTTTCTTCTCCTGAACCCCGGTTTCTTCTCCTGAACCCCGGTTTCTTCTCCTGAACCCCGGTTTCTTCTCCTGAACCCCGGTTTCTTCTCCTGAACCCCGGTTTCTTCTCCTGAACCCCGGTTTCTTCTCCTGAACCCCGGTTTCTTCTCCTGAACCCCGGTTTCTTCTCCTGAACCCAGGCATCTCTGACACAGATTTGAGCCTATGGATCTGATCACATTAGAGGACCATGTCATCTAGGTCTGTGAATCAAACACATGCTCGGTCACACTGCAAGGCGAGTAAGTGACAACACAAGAGGACTTTGGGTAAACCATTTGAATTCAATCACAATCACTTTGACAGCACCCCTTTTTGATTTGAATGAAACATTTTACCCATTTGAATGTGCACAAAGTAGTTCCCATAATGTTATTTATGCCTATTTGTATGTATAGATTTTTTTCATATTCACATATTCTGTAGCAGACCCTATTTCACGTCATCTGAAGTTGTGTTGCATCCCACCATAGGTTGAGACATGTTCTTGAATACATGGCTTGACCACCGTTTCATAGTATCTCACATTTACTGCATGGTTGGTTAGTTATATCCAGAGGGAAAATATTTGATGGACTTGTACATACAAGAGCTACTAGATTCAACAGCTACTGCTTCTGCATTCCCAACTATTATTCTGAGCCAAAGTATTGCCTAGCAACTGTCACCTTGTTAAACGCCCTCCCTTCTGACTTAACCTAAGTCTTGCGACAGCCGACAACAGGCAGAAAAACCCTATTTAGAAAAACTGTGGTAATTAGTTTAGTTAGGCCCCTCCACCTCGTTCTCCAACCCATTCGGGAGCTCAGCCCATCCTATCCTAGCCCAGTCTAGCCAATCACATCCTGGAGCCCTGTCCATCCTATCATATCTTAAGCCCAGCAAATCCTATCCCAGCTCATTCCAGAGCCCGATCCAGCCAATCACGGCTCAGCTCCGCCCATTACAGAACCCAGCCCAGCCTATTCGAGAGCCACATGACCCGCTGCCAAGCACCGGAAAGTCCAATAACTTTTGTATTTCCCCTCATCCGCTACACATGACTCCAATTACTAACCTCATGGAGGCTAGGAAACTATAGTCCTGATTGAAGCACCTTGGCCCTGAAGTGGAGAGGGGGGTAGAGGAAAGAGAAGGGTGGTGGAGGGGAGAGGGAGGAGGAGGAAAGAGAAGAGTGGAGGGGAGAGGGAGGAAGAAAGAAAGAGAAGGGTGATAGAGGAGGAGAGTGTGGTGGAGGAGGAGGAAAGAGGAGGAGGAAAGAGAAGAGTGGTGGAGGGGAGAGGGAGGAGGAGGAAAGAGAAGGGTGGTGGAGGGGAGAGGGAGGAGGAGGAAAGAGAAGGGTGGTGGAGGGGAGAGGGAGGAGGAGGAAAGAGAAGGGTGGTGGAGGGGAGAGGGAGGAGGAGGAAAGAGAAGGGTGGTGGAGGGGAGAGGGAGGAGGAGGAAAGAGAAGGGTGGTGGAGGGGAGAGGGAGGAGGAGGAAAGAGAAGAGTGGTGGAGGGGAGGGGAGGAGGAGGAAAGAGAAGGGTGGTGGAGGGGAGAGGGAGGAGGAGGAAAGAGAAGGGTGGTGGAGGGGAGAGGGAGGAGGAGGAAAGAGAAGGGTGGTGGAGGGGAGAGGGAGGAGGAGGAAAGAGAAGAGTGGTGGAGGAGGAGGAAAGAGAAGAGTGGTGGAGGAGGAGGAAAGAGAAGAGTGGTGGAGGGGAGAGGGAGGAGGAGGAAAGAGAAGAGTGGTGGAGGAGGAGGAAAGAGAAGAGTGGTGGAGGAGGAGGAAAGAGAAGAGTGGTGGAGGAGGAGGAAGAGAAGGGTGGTGGAGGGGAGAGGGAGGAGGAGGAAAGAGAAGGGTGGTGGAGGAGGAGGAAAGAGAAGGGTGGTGGAGGGGAGAGGGAGGAGGAGGAAAGAGAAGGGTGGTGGAGGGGAGAGGGAGGAGGAGGAAAGAGAAGAGTGGTGGAGGAGGAGGAAAGAGAAGGGTGGTGGAGGGGAGAGGGAGGAGGAGGAAAGAGAAGGGTGGTGGAGGAGGAGGAAAGAGAAGGGTGGTGGAGGGGAGAGGGAGGAGGAGGAAAGAGAAGGGTGGTGGAGGGGAGAGGGAGGAGGAGGAAAGAGAAGAGTGGTGGAGGAGGAGGAAAGAGAAGAGTGGTGGAGGAGGAGGAAAGAGAAGAGTGGTGGAGGGGAGAGGGAGGAGGAGGAAAGAGAAGAGTGGTGGAGGGAAGAGGGAGGAGGAGGAAAGAGAAGAGTGGTGGAGGGGAGAGGGAGGAGGAGGAAAGAGAAGAGTGGTGGAGGAGGAGGAAAGAGAAGAGTGGTGGAGGGGAGAGGGGGAGGAGGAAAGAGAAGAGTGGTGGAGGAGGAGGAAAGAGAAGAGTGGTGGAGGGGAGAGGGAGGAGGAGGAAAGAGAAGAGTGGTGGAGGAGGAGGAAAGAGAAGAGTGGTGGAGGAGGAGGAAAGAGAAGAGTGGTGGAGGGGAGAGCGAGGAGGAGGAAAGAGAAGAGTGGTGGAGGGGAGAGGAGGAGGAGGAAAGAGAAGAGTGGTGGAGGGAAGAGGGAGGAGGAGGGAAGAGAAGAGTGGTGGAGGAGGAGGAAAGAGAAGAGTGGTGGAGGAGGAGGAAAGAGAAGAGTGGTGGAGGGGAGAGGGAGGAGGAGGAAAGAGAAGAGTGGTGGAGGGGAGAGGGAGGAGGAGGAAAGAGAAGAGTGGTGGAGGGAGAGGGAGGAGGAGGAAAGAGAAGAGTGGTGGAGGGAAGAGGGAGGAGGAGGGAAGAGAAGGGTGGTGGAGGGGAGAGGGAGGAGGAGGAAAGAGAAGAGTGGTGGAGGAGGAGGAAAGAGAAGAGTGGTGGAGGGGAGAGGGAGGAGGAGGAAAGAGAAGGGTGGTGGAGGGAGAGGGAGGAGGAGGAAAGAGAAGGGTGGTGGAGGGGAGAGGGAGGAGGAGGAAAGAGAAGAGTGGTGGAGGGGAGAGGGAGGAGGAGGAAAGAGAAGGGTGGTGGAGGGAGAGGGAGGAGGAGGAAAGAGAAGGGTGGTGGAGGGGAGAGGGAGGAGGAGGAAAGAGAAGAGTGGTGGAGGGGAGAGGGAGGAGGAGGAAAGAGAAGGGTGGTGGAGGAGGAGGAGGAGGAAAGAGAAGGGTGGTGGAGGGGAGAGGGAGGAGGAGGAAAGAGAAGGGTGGTGGAGGGGAGAGGGAGGAGGAGGAAAGAGAAGAGTGGTGGAGGGGAGAGGGAGGAGGAGGAAAGAGAAGGGTGGTGGAGGGGAGAGGGAGGAGGAGGAAAGAGAAGGGTGGTGGAGGGGAGAGGGAGGAGGAGGAAAGAGAAGGGTGGTGGAGGGGAGAGGGAGGAGGAGGAAAGAGAAGAGTGGTGGAGGGAGAGGGAGGAGGAGGAAAGAGAAGGGTGGTGGAGGGGAGAGGGAGGAGGAGGAAAGAGAAGGGTGGTGGAGGGGAGAGGGAGGAGGAGGAAAGAGAAGGGTGGTGGAGGGGAGAGGGAGGAGGAGGAAAGAGAAGAGTGGTGGAGGGGAGAGGGAGGAGGAGGAAAGAGAAGGGTGGTGGAGGGGAGAGGGAGGAGGAGGAAAGAGAAGGGTGGTGGAGGGGAGAGGGAGGAGGAGGAAGAGAAGGGTGGTGGAGGGGAGAGGGAGGAGGAGGAAAGAGAAGAGTGGTGGAGGGGAGAGGGAGGAGGAGGAAAGAGAAGGGTGGTGGAGGGGAGAGGGAGGAGGAGGAAAGAGAAGAGTGGTGGAGGGAAGAGGGAGGAGGAGGGAAGAGAAGGGTGGTGGAGGAGGGAGGAAGAAAGAAAGAGAAGGGTGGTGGATGGGAGAGGGAGGAGGAGGAAAGAAGGGTGATGGAGGAGGAAGGAAGAAAGAGAAGGGTGATGGAGGAGAAGGAAAGAGAAGGGTGGTGTTGAACTGCACCTGGAGGAACAAGCCACAGTTTAAGGCACCATATGCTGGTAAGGGGTGAGAAAGGTTAAAGAGGAGATGGGAGGATGGAAAGGAGGAGGCTGGTACACTGCAGCCGGAGGAGCAAGTCACAGATTAAGGCTCCATGTACATGGAGGTAACCAGAGAGCATTAACCGCTGCTGTGCCATCATTTAAACAACCACAGAGGAAGGAGAAAAGAAACAGAGCAAGCTGCCATCCCAATTGGGACCCTATTCCATACAAAGTGCACTACTTTTGACCAGAGTAGTATGGGGCCTGGTCAAAAGTAGTACACATAAAAGGGAATATGATGCCAATTGGGATGCAACCGAGGAGGGGCAGGCAGGCCGGATAGGAAGGCCTGAGGTTTATTATAGGAGCTCATTTCATCCGTCCCTCCCTCCATCCAGCCCTAAAGCCTCCATATGGCCACCAGACACCGCTGCATTAGAGAAGGACATAAACATTAATGTCCCATGTGACTTCATATCAGTAACACTTCTCAGAAATTAAATAAGAGCCATGGCAAGTAGAATACGGCTGTCATGGCTGGTTGCAGCACGCAAGCAGTGTCAAACATGCACCAGTGTGTCACACACACACACACACAGACAGAGAAGAGCTGGAGAGAGAGGCAGACTTGGCTATAAGTGAGAGAGGGTTAAAAGGGCTAGAATTATCCTGTCTCTTATTAAAAAGCAGGCATTTGGAAACCACAGCCACTCTGTCTCATGCACTCTGGGTGCAAACAGTACCCTATTCCCTTTATAGTGTACTACTTTGACCAGGGTCCATAGAGCTGGGGTAAAAATGAGTTCACTACAGCGAATAGGATACCATTTGGAATGCACCTGGACCAACACAGCTTCCCACATCCCGGCCATCTAGAACATCTCACTAACCAGTCAGCCTCTCTGCTCTGGTAACGTCATCTCTCACACATTTTTCACCTTTCTAAACGTCTCAACAGCTGATAGACAACTAGTTATCAATTTCATAGCAGCAGGTCCACGGAGGAGTCTGGTCTACATGGTAGTGCTGCGGACTCCAGACCACACATACACCCTGAGATACTGGTCCAAGTACTGTCTCAGTCATTTTCCTCTCTGTGCCCCTGACATTTGAATCTCTTCATCTACTTCCTTATCCTACCATTAAAACCAGGGGGAGAAAAAAAGGTCTCACCATCCATGGCCTGGCGGAGCACCTGCAGCTTCCTCTGCTTCTCTTTGATCCGGTCATAGGCTGAGGTCAGAGCTGAGCTGACCGACAGGGGTGAGTGGGGGTGGGCCTTCGTCCTGGGCGTCTCCATACCACCAAAGTCTGAGTAGCGGTTCTCCCCGTCTCGATCCCGGTTCACCCGGGAGGCTGACTTGTGCCTTCCCCCTGAGCGGGTACTGAGGGCACTGCTACCCCGCCTGGCATCCTCAAGGGCTCCAAAGCGGAGCATATCCGGGTCTATGTGGGCCAGGTCTACAGAAGACGCCCAGTTCTTCTTGTGTTGGGCTGTCGAGTCTCCTCTATAGGGCAGGGACCTCCTGTCCAGCTCTACCGGCCTGCCTCTCTGCTGGGGCTCGAGGTAGAGGGCCAGGTCTGCGGAGGACTCTGACCCAGGATGGTAGTCCGATGGTGGGTAGGGACCAGGCAGGGCCCCCTCACCTCTCAGGAGGTCCTGGATGGGGAGGGAACCCATGGAGCGACTCAGGCCACGGTTCAGAGATGCCTGCTCCTGACTACGAGCCTTGTAACGCTCCAGTACCCTCGGGGCTGCACTCCTCCCTGAGGGGAAAGACAGAAGGTAGATCAGACAACAGGGAAATAACATACTGTAAAGGGACTAATGAGAAAGTGTACCACAGGTTTTTGTGTTACACTACATGACCAAAAGTATGTGGACACCGCTTTGTCAAAAATCTCATTCCAAATGATTGGTATTAATATAGAGTTGGTCCCCTTTTGCTGCTGTAACCGCCTCAAACTCTTCTGGGAAGGCTTTCCACTAGGTGTTGGAACACTTCTACGAGGACATTCAGCCACAAGCTTTAGTGAGGTCGGGGGGGGGTGTATTAGGATCCCCATTAGCTGTTGCAAAAGCGGCAGCTACTCTTCCTGGGGTCCACATAAAACATGAAATAATACAGAACGTCAATAGACAAGAACAGCTCAAGGACAGAACTACATACAAATCAGATTCAAATCTGATTCTTCGGATATCCAAGATGGCGTAGCAGTCAGACGTCTTTGTCTTGTCCTGTCCTATGTATATCTTTTTAATATTTTTCCTAAACCTCAACTTCAAAATAGTTTCCTGCAACCCGCCTCACCAAACGTGGAGTGTTTTTTTCTAAAGTATTTATATTTACCGCCGAACTGGAATACCTCAACTGAAGCTATTTAGCTGTCTAGCTACCAGCTATCAGTCAGCTAACCACTGCTAGCGGTCATCAGCTAACCTTTAGCTCGGAAAGCTCTCGCCAGTTCGTACAACGAGTTTGAAACCAGAACATACCGGACCCATTTTTTTCTCCATATCCCCAGATTCCTCCCGCAAACTCTGAACCTTTTCATCTGGACCATCACAGTTAGCTAACCGCAACCCTGGTTGACTACTCCTGGCTAACGTTTCCGTCCCGGCGCTAACCCCAACTAGCCTGGAGCTATGCTACAATATCCGGACCCCTTCTACTGCCGGTACGGGGCACGGAACCCCGCCGATCCTTCACGACTGGAATACCGACAGGCCCCTCAGGCGCGACGTCCCTTGAAGGCCCATTCTGCTAACCGTGGCCTGCTGTCTAGAGCATATTGGACTGTTCGCTGACCCTTCAGCCAGTTTCTTGGACCACTATACCCATTTTGCCAATTGGACTTGGACCCCTCTGCTACTTGGAACCCTATTAATTCCACGACCGGTCTATCGACGTCACCGCACGAGGAGGCAAAAACAGACTTTCTTCCATCGCGACGTCCATCTAAGGCCCTTATGCTAGCTTGCTAGCCCAGGTCTGCTAACTGCTAGCTTGCTAGCCCAGGTCTGCTAACTGCTAGCTTGCTAGCCCCGGCCTGCTAACTGCTAGCTTGCTAGCCCCGGCCTGCTAACTGCTAGCTTGCTAGCCCCGGCCTGCTAACTGCTAGCTTGCTAGCCCCGGCCTGCTAACTGCTAGCTTGCTAGCCCCGGCCTGCTAACTGCTAGCTTGCTAGCCCCAGCCTGCTAACTGTCTGAATCGCAGTGTCCCCAGCCAGCCCAACCACCCACTGGACCCATACGATCACTTGGCTACGCATGCCTCTCCCTAATATCAATATGCCCTGTCCATTACTGTCCTGATTAGTGATTACGGTCTTATTTCACTGCAGAGCCTCTAGCCCTGCTCAATATGCCTTAACCAACCATGTTGTTCCACCTCCCACATATGCGATGACATCACCTGGTTTAAATGTCTCGAGACTAGATCTCTCTCATCATTACTCAATGCCTAGGTTTACCTCCAATGTACTCTCTTCCTACCATACCTTTTGTCTGTACATTATGCCTTGAATCTATGCGATCGTGCCCAGAAAACTGCACCCTCTGTTCCAAACGTGCTAGACAGCCAGATCTTATAGCCATTAGCCGTACCCTTATCCTACTTCTCTGTTCCTCTGGTGATGTAGAGGTTAATCCAGGTCCTGCAGTGCCTAGCTCCACTCCTACTCCCCAGGTGCTATCATTTGTTGACTTCTGTAACCGTAAAATCCTTGGTTTCCTGCATGTTAACATTAGAAGACTACTCCCTAAGTTTGCTTCATTCACTGCTTTAGCACATTCTGCCAATCCGGATGTCTTAGCCGTGTCTAAATCCTGGCTTAGGAAAACCACCAAAAACCCTGAAATTTCCATCCCAAACTATACAATTTCCCGCCAAGATAGAACTGCCAAAGGGGGCGGTGTTGCAATCTACTAGATCGCCTGCAGAGTTCCATCTTACTATCAAAGTCTGTACCAAAACAATTGGAGCTTCTATTTCTAAAAATTCACCTTTCCAAAAACAAGTCTCTCACTGTTGCCGCTTGCTATAGACCACCCTCTGCCCCCAGCTTTGCCCTGGACACCATATGTGAACTGATTGCCTCCCATCTATTTTCTGAGCTCGTGCTGCTAGGTGACCTAAACTGGGACATGCTTAACACCCCAGCCATCCTACAATCTAAGCTGGATTCCCTCAATCTCACACAAATGATCTATGAACCTACCAGGTACAACCCCAAATCCGTGAATACGTGCACCCTCATAGATATCATCCAAACTAACTCACCCTCCAAATACACCTCTGCTGTTTTCAACCAAGATCTCAGCGATCACTGCCTCATTGCCTGCATCCGTAATGGGTCTGCAGTCAAAACGACCACCCCTCACTGTCAAACGCTCCATAAAACACTTCAGCGAACAGGCCTTTCTAATCGACCTGGCAGGGGGTATCCTGGAATGACCTTGACCTCAACCCGTCAGTAGAGGATGCCTGGTTATTCTTTAAAAGTGCCTTCCTCACCATCAATGATGTCGCTCTCGCTGCTGGTGATTCTTTGAGTCACCTCTACGCAGACGACACCATTCTGTATACCTCTGGCCCTTCGTTGGACACTTAACTAACCCCCAGATGAGCTTCAATGCCATACAACTCTCCTTCCGTGGCCTCCAACTGCTCTTAAATGCAAGTAAAACTAAATGCATGCTCTTCAAACAATTGCTGCCCGCACCTGCCCACCCATCCAGCATCACTACTCTGGACGGTTCTGACTTCAAATACAGTGGGTCGAAAAAGTATTTAGTCAGCCACCAATTGTGCAAGTTCTCCAACTTCAAAAAGATGAGGCCTGTAATTTTCATCATAGGTACACTTCAACTATGACAGACAAAATGAGGGGGAAAAAATCCAGAAAATCACATTGTAGGATTTTTTATGAATTTATTTGAAAATGGTGGAAAATAAGTATTTGGTCAATAACAAAAGTGTATCTCAATACTTTGTTATATACCCTTTGTTGGAAATGACAGAGGTAAAACGTTTTCTGTAAGTCTTCACAAGGTTTTCACACACTGTTGCTGGTGCAGATCTCCTCTAGAGCAGTGATGTTTTGGGGCTGTTGCTGGGAAACACGGACTTTCAACTCCCTCCAAAGATTTTCTATGGGGTTGAGATCTGGAGACTGGCTAGGCCACTCCAGGACCTTGAAATGCTTCTTACGAAGCCACTCCGTTGTCCGGGCAGTGTGTTTGGGATCATTGTCATGCTGAAAGACCCAGCCACGTTTCATCTTCAATGCCCTTGCTGATGGAAGGAGGTTTTCACTCAAAATCTCACGATACATGGCGCCATTCATTCTTTCCTTTACACGGATCAGTCGTCCTGGTCCCTTTGCAGAAAAACAGCCCCAAGGCATGATGTTTCCACCCCCATGCTTCACAGTAGATATGGTGTTTTTTGGATGCAACTCAGCATTCTTTGTCCTCCAAACACAACGAGTTGAGTTCTTACCAAAACGTTCTTATTTTGGTTTCATTTGACCATATGATATTCTCCCAATCTTCTTCTGGATCATCCAAATGCTATCTAGCAAACTTCAGACGGGCCTGGACATGTACTGGCTTAAGCAGGGGGACACGTCTGGCACTGCAGGATTCGAGTCCCTGGCGGCGTAGTGTGTTACTGATGGAAGGCTTTGTTACTTTGGTCCCAGCTCTCTGTAGGTCATTCACTAGGTCCCCCCATGTGGTTCTAGGATTTTTGCTCATCATTCTTGTGATCATTTTGACCCCACGGGGTGAGATCTTGCGTGGAGCCCCAGATCGAGGAAGATTATCAGTGGTCTTGTGTCTTCCATTTCCTAATATTTGCTCCCACAGTTGATTTCTTCAAACCAAGCTGCTTACCTATTGCAGATTCAGTCTTCCCAGCCTGGTGCAGGTCTACAATTTTGTTTCTGG
The DNA here is from genome assembly GCF_021184085.1 of Oncorhynchus gorbuscha. Classification (NCBI taxonomy): domain Eukaryota; kingdom Metazoa; phylum Chordata; class Actinopteri; order Salmoniformes; family Salmonidae; genus Oncorhynchus; species Oncorhynchus gorbuscha. Next base: position 90,894,254 of record NC_060188.1, on the reverse strand, counting down.
TGTCCTTTGACAGCTCTTTGGTCTTGGCCATAGTGGAGTTTGGAGTGTGACTGTTTGAGGTTGTGGACAGGTGTCTTTTATACTGATAATAAGTTCAAACAGGTGCCATTAATACAGGCAACGAGTAGAGGACAGAGGAGCCTCTTAAAGAAGAAGTTACAGGTCTGTGAGAGCCAGAAATCTTGCTTGTTTGTTTTTGACCAAATACTTATTTTCCACCAAATTTGCAAATACATTCATTACAAATGTGATTTTCTGGATTTTTTAAATTTTCATTTTGTCTGGCATAGTTGAAGTGTACCTATGATGAAAATTACAGGCCTCTCATCTTTTTAAGTGGGAGAACTTGCACAATTGGTGGCTGACTAAATACTTTTTTCCCCCACTGTATGTGGACAACTACAAATACCTAGGTATCTGGCTAGACTGTAAACTCTCCTTCCAGATTCACATTAAGCATCTCCAATCCAAAAATACATCTAGAGTCGGCTTCCTATTTCGCAACAAAGCATCCTTCACTCATGCTCCCAAACATACCCTTGTAAAACTGCCCATCCCACCGATCCTTGACTTCGGCGATGTCATTTACAAAACAGCTTCCAACACTCTACTCAACAAATTGGATGCAGTCTCGTGTCATCCGTTTTGTCACCAAAGCCCCATATACTATCCACCACTGCGACCTGTATGTTTTCGTTGACTGGCCCTCGCCTCATACTCGTCGCCAAACCCACTGGCTCCAGGTCATCTACAAGTCTCTGCTAGGTAAAGTCCCCCCTTATCTCAGCTCACTGGTCACCATAGCAGCACCCACCCATAGCACGCGCTCCAGCAGGTATATCTCACTGGTCACCCCCAAAGCAAATTCTTCCTTTGGCCGCCTCTCCTTCCAGTTCTCTGCTGCCAATGACTGGAACGAACTGCAAAAATCTCTGAAGCTGGAGACTCTTACCTCCCTCACTAGCTTTAAGCACCAGCTGTCAGAGCAGCTCACAGATCACTGCACCTGTACATAGCTCATCTGTAAATAGCCCCTCCAATCTACCTCATCCCCATACGGTATTAATTTATTTTTCTTGCTCCTTTGCACCCCAGTATCACATCTTGCACATTCATCCTCTGCACATCCTACCATTCCAGTGTTTAATTGCTATATTGTAATTACTTTGCCACCATGGCCTATTTATTGCCTTTTACCTCTCTTATCCTACCTCATTTGCACACACTGTATATAGATTTTCCTACTGTATTATTGATTGTACGTTTGTTTACTCCATGCGTAACTGTGTTGTTGTATGTGTCGTACTGCTTTGCTTTATCTTGGCCATGTCGCAGTTATCAATGAGAACTTGTTCTCAACTAGCCTACTTGGTTAAATAAATGTGAAATTAAAAAAAAATTGTCACATACACATGGTTAGCAGATGTTAATGCGAGTGTAGCGAAATGCTTGTGCTTCTAGTTCCGACAATGCAGTAATATCTAATACGTATTACAAACAATTTCACAACTATCTTATACACACATGTGTAAAGGAGTGAATAATAATATGTACATAAAAATATATAAATAAAACAAAGAATATGTACATATAAATATGGATGAGCGATGGCCGAACGGCATAGGCAAGATGCAGTAGATGGTATAGAGTACAGTATATACACATATGAGATGAGTAATGTAGGGTATGTAAACATTATATAAAGTGGCATTGTTTAAAGTGACTAGTGATACATTTATTGCATCCAATTTTTAATTATTAAAGTGGCTAGAGATTGAGTCAGTATGTTGGCAGAAGCCACTCAATGTTAGTGATGGTTGTTTAACAGTCTGATGGCCTTGAGGTAAAAGCTTAATGTTGGGCGATTAAGCCTGGCTCGCAGTCGGCATTACAATTCATCCCAAAGGTGTTTGATGGGGTTGAGGTCAGGGCTCTGTGCAGGCCAGTCAAGTTTTTCACAACGATCTTGACAAACCATTTCTGTATGCACCTCGCTTTGTGCACGTGGGCATTGTCATACTGAAACAGGAAAGGGCCTTCCCCAAACTGTTGCCACAAATTTGGAAGCACAGAATTATATAATGTCATTGTACGCTGTAGCGTTAAGATTACCCTTCACTGGAACTAAGGGGCCAAGTTCGAACCATTAAAAAAAAACAGACCCAGAACATTATTCCTCCTCCACCAAACTTTACATTTGGCACTATGCATTGGGGCAGGTAGCGTTCTGATTGGTGGATTCTAAGTCTTATTTGTCCATTGGACTGCCAGATGGTGAAGCAGGATTCATCACTCCAGAGAACATGTTTTCACTGTTCCAGAGTTACACTTGTGGCTTGTGTGCGGCAGCTCGGCCATGGAAACACATTTCATGAAGCTCTCGACTAACAGTTACTGTGCTGATGTTGCTTCCAGAGGCAGTTTGGAATTCGGTAGTGAGTGCAACCGTGGAGGCGATTTTTTGCACGCTTTGTGCTTCAGCGTAGCGCTTGTGTGGCCTACCATTCACGGCTGAGCTGTTGACGCTCCTAGACGTTTCACTTCACTAACAGCACTTGCAGTTAATTGACCGGGGCAGCTCATACATTTGACGAACTGACTTGTTGGAAAGATGGCATCCTATGACGGTGCCACGTTGAAAGTCACTGAGCTCTTCAGTATGGCCATTCTACTGCCAATGTTTGTCTATGGAGACTGCATGGCTGTGTGCTCAATTGTACGCATGTTGTTACATTACAGACTTATTCTACAATAGATTTAATAAATATTTTCCATCAGCAATCTACACACAATACCCCATAATAACAAAGCAAAAACTATTTTGTTTATAAAAGTCTGCAAACATAATACAAATACATAACAGAAATAGCTTATTTACTTATTTACTTATTTACTTATTTACTTATTTACAGTATTCAGACCCTTTGCTATGAGACTCAAATTTGAGCTCAGGTGCATCCTGCTTCCATTGATCAACTTTGAGATGTTTCTACTTCATTGGAGTCCACCTGTGGAAAATTCAATTGATTGGACATGACTTGGAAAGGCATACACCTGTCTATAAAGGTCCCGCAGTTGACAGTGCATGTCTGTACAAAATCTGAGCCATGAGGTCAAAGGAATTGTCCTTAGAGCTCAGACAGGATCGTGTCGAGGAACAGATCTGGGAAAGGGCACCGAAAAAAAGTATTCAGCATACCCAACAACACAGCGGCCTCCATTCTTAAATGGAAGAAGTTTGGAACCACGAAGACTCAGAGCTGGCCGCCCAGCCAAACTGAGCAATCGGGGGAGAAGAGCCTTGGTCAAGGAGGTGACCAAGAACCCAATGGTCAATCTGACAGAGCTTCAGAGTTCCTCTGTGGAGATGGGAGAAACTTTCAGAAGGACAACAATCTCTGCAGCACTCCACCAAATCAGGCCTTTATGGTAGAGTGGCCAGATGGAAGCCACTCCTCAGTAAAAGGCACGACAGCCCACTTGGAGTTGCCAAAAGGCACCTAAAGGACTCTCAGACCATGAGAAACAAGATTGTCTGGTTTGACGAAACGAAGATTGAACTCTTTGGCCTGAATGCCAAGGATTACGCACGGAGGAAATCAGGCACCATCCCTTCAGTGAAGCATGGTGGTGGCAGCATCATGCTGTGGGGATGTTATTCAGCAGCAGGAACTGGGAGACTAGTCAGGATCGAGGGAAAGATGAACAGAACAAAGTACAGAGAGATGCTTGATGAAAACCTGCTCCAGAATGCTCAGGACCTCAGATGGGGGTGATGGTTCACCTTCCAACAGGACAATAACCCTAAGCACACAGCCAAGACAACACAGGAGTGCCTTCGGGACAAGTCTCTGAATGTCCTTGAGTGGCCCAGCCAGAGCCCGGACTTGAACCCGGTCGAACATCTCTGGAGAGAAGAATGGGAGAAACTCTCCAAATACAGGTGTGCCAAGCTTGTAGGGTCATACCCAAAAAGACTCAACTGTAATTGCTGCCGAAGGTCCTTCAACAAAGTACTGAGTAAAGGGTCTGAATACTTATGTAAATGTGAAATAAAATTATAGTAAAAAAAAAATTGTAATACATTTGCAAAAACTTCTAAGAACATGTTTTTGCTTTGTCATTATGGGGTATTTAATCAATTTTAGAATAAGGCTGCAACATAAAACGTGGAAAATGTGGACAAAGTAAATGGGTCTGAATACTTTCCGAAGGCACTGTATAACTAGATTGGTGTCAATGCTGTGACAACCATAAGGAGTTGAGAAACTGGGACCTCTTCCGACTGCAGAACGAGAGAGACTGAGTAGCTAATGTTGGAGAGAGGGGGAGGGGACTCAGGCCTATAAAACATGTAGTGCCTTGCTTTAATCTACAAAGCATATGGCTCCATCTCTACAGTAAAACAGAACATCAAAGACAGAATACATTTTTTTTCCAGGAACACTCGCTATGGGGCAGACAGAAACTTTTCCAGGAACACTTGTTGCTATGGAGACAGACAGACCAGGACAAGATTGATTGAATTTTTTTTATATAAAAAAAACAAAACAGGAAATAGGACATTTGTTTTGAGGCTCCATTGGCCTTTCATTCTTAGTTGCAACATTCAGAGAATTGTTTCCAGGAGGTTTATCTAGAACTATTAGTGGTGGTGGGCATGGGTAAGCTGCACTGCACAGTCAGCGCTGTGGTACTAAAGCAGAATGAAAACAATCACGTCGCCCAGCATGAAAAACAAAGCAATGACAGCATTTTCTCCACAGTCACCATCAACACTAACCACCGACATGTCACATCTGCAGAAAGAAAGACAAGTGATGTTCACCCATATGACTGCGTGGCCACACATGCCTCCAACTCAATCAAGTTTGCAGACGACACTACAGTAGTAGGCCTGATTACCAACAATAACGAGACAGGCTACAGGGAGGTGGTGTGGGCCCTGGGAGTGTGGTGCCAGGAAAATACCCCACACTTAACGTTAACAAAAACAACTGATCGTAGACTTCAGGAAACAGCAGAGGGAGCAACACCCCCCCCCCCCCCCCCCCATCAACGGGACCGCAGTGGAGAAGGTGGAAAGTTAAGTTCCTTGGCGTACACGTCAATGACACTGAAAATGGTACACCAACGCAGTAGTGAAGAAATTTGGCTTGGCACCTAAAACCTTCACACATGCACAATTGAGAGCGTCCTGTCGGGCTGTATCTCTGCTTGGTACGGCAACTGCACCGCCCACAACCGCAGGGCTCTCCAGAAGTTGTTGCGGTCTGCCAAATGCATCACGGGGGGGCAAACTACCTGCCCTCCAGGACACCTACAGCACCCAATGTCACAGGAAGGCCAAAAAGATCATCAAGGACAACAACCACCCGAGCCACTGCCTGTTCACCCCGCTATCATCCAGAAGGCGAGGTCAGTAAAGGTGCATCAAAGCTGGGACCGAGAGACTGAAAAACCAGCTCAAGGCCATCCGACTGTTAAATAGCCATCACTAGCACAGAGGCTGGTGGAATATATATAGAATTGAAATCACTGGCCACATAAACGGAACACTAGTCACTTTAATAATGTTTACATATTTTTGCATTACTCATCGCACATGTATATACTGTATTCTATCCTATTCTACTGCATCTTCTTCCATGCCTGCCTGTAATGCCAGGTGGGAGGAGGTTTGGTCTTTTGAGACTTTTATATTGGTTCCATTGTCCCAGGCGTGCTCAATCAAGTCCAGCTAAAGTATTTTAAATTAGTATTGAACCCAGACCAGCTTAGGAACTATAATCAATACCATGCAATGGTTACATAAGCCTCCTCTCCGCTCCCATTTCTTTTTCAAACGAAAGGAAGTAGGCATCTTTAAAGTATCAATAAAAAGTCTGATGACCTGAGGACTGAAGGAGTTGAATCTGAAAAAGGGGGTAACACAGACAGGCCCTGGATCTTCATACCTTAATTAACACTTCAAACCCTTGGATTATACCTTAAAAACTACACATGTACACTTGATACTTTCTATTGTAAACACACCAATTCGATTAGCTAACTTCCAGCACATTTCAAGGCTGTTCATTTCCTCTCACCACTGACTTGTCTGCTGAGCACCTCCCTCTTGGCCATGGTTCAGGAAGCGTGGGAGTCAGTCAACATGAGGACACTGGTAATGCACCGCCACCCATTAAAAGAAGGATCCGTGAACTAAAACTAGTGTTCAGTTCACTGTCCCAACTTGTCTATGCCAGCCTACCAGGGTCTCTATTGTTAGTGTTATGTTCAGCCCGCCTACTGTAACACCCCCAGGGATTTTTTTAATCTTCCATCAGCTAGAGGAGACCAAGCCTGTTAGAACCGGACCAAGGTCTGTCGCTCTGTTGAAATTGTGAATCACTTCCTCCCAGTAACAGCAGCAACACTGACATGACTCAGAAAGTCATTAGATCAGATATTCATCAATCAGGTATATACTCAGTCTATATTCAGCCAGGTGAAATCGACTGTAGGCCAATCGTAAGTATGTACGTACAGTGCCTTCAGAAAGCGTTCACACCCCTCAACTTTTTCCCACACCCTGAATTCAACATTTATTTATTTCTCACCCTTCTACTGCACACAAGACAATAACAAAGTGAAAACATGTTCTTAGTAATTTTGGCAAATGTAGTTCAAAATGAACTACATAAATCTAATTGACATTAGTATTCACACCCGTCAATGCTTTCTGTAAGTTTAAAAGCTTTGGATTGTACAAATATTTAAAATTCTTCAACCTCTGTGTCAAGTTGGTTATTGATCATTGCTAGACGCCATTTTCAAGTTTTGCCATCGATTTTCAAGATGAATTAAATCAAAACTAACTATGCCACTCAGGGACATTCAACGTCATCTTAGTAAGCAACTCCAGTGTATTTTTGACCATGAATTTTAGGTTATTGTCCTGCTGAAAGGTGTATTTGTTTCCCAGCGTCTGTTGAAAAGCAGAACCAGGACCTGCCTGTGCTTAGCTCCATTCCGTTTCATCCTAAAAAAATCTAATAAAATCCCTAGTCCTTGCCAATGACAAGCATACCCATAACATGATGCAGCCACCAACATGCATGAAAATATGAAGAGTGATGTGTTGTTGGATTTGCCCAAAAGATAATGCTTTGGCTTACTGGTGCTCTTCCATGCCATCCCTAGGAGGGGTGTGTCACTTGAGTGGGTTGAGTCACTGACGTGGCCTTCCTGTCTGGATTGGCACCCCCCTTGGGTTGTGCCATGGCGGAGATCTTTGTGGGCTATACTTGGCCTTGTTTCAGGATGGTAAGTTGGTGGTTGAAGATATCCCTCTAGTTGTGTAGGGGCTGTGCTTTGGCAAAGTGGGTGGGGTTATATCCTGCCTGTTTGACCCTGTCCGGGGGTACCTTCGGATGGGACCACAGTGTCTGACACCTTCTGTCTCAGCCTCCAGTAGTTTGTGTCGGGGGGCTAGGGTCAGTTTGTTATATCTGGAGTACTTCTCCTGTCTTATCCGGTGTCCTGTGTGAATTTAAGTATGCTCTCTAATTCTCTCTCTCTCTCCTGGAGGACCTGAGCCCTAGGACTATGCCCCAGGACTACCTGGCATGATGACTCCTTGTTGTCCCCAGTCCACCTGGCCGTGCTGCTGCTCCAGTTTCAACTGTTCTGCCTGCAGCTATGGAACCCTGACCTGTTCACTGTGATTACTATTATTTGACCATGCTGGTCATTTGCTGGTCATTTATCACCATGCTGGTCATTTATCACTATGCTGGTCATTTATCAACATCTTGGCCATGTTCTGTTATAATCTCCACCTGGCACAGCCAGAAGAGGACTGGCCACCCCTCATAGCCTGGTTCCTCTAAGTTTCTTCCTAGGTTTTGGCCTTTCTAGGGAGTTTTTCCTAGCTACTGTGCTTCTACACCTGCATTGCTTGCTTTTTGGGGATTTAGGCTGAGTTTCTGTACAGCACTCTGAGATATCAGCTGATGTAAGAAGAGCTATATAAATACATTTGTATTATGACAAAGTTAATTTCTTTGACACATTCTTTGCAGTTTTACTCTATTGCATTATTACCAACTGGATGCATGTTCTGGAATATTTTTATTCTGTACAGGCTTCCTTTTCACTCAGCCATTCTAAATCTACCTGGCCCGGGTATCATGGAAGGATATTGACCTCATCCAGTCAGTTGAGGATGCCTGGTCATTCTTGAAAAGTAACTTCCTCACCATTTTAGATAAGCATGCTCGGTTCAAAAAATGCAGAACTAAGAACAGATACAGCCCTTGGTTCACTCCAGACCTGACTGCCACCGTAGTCCCCGTGATATGCAACTGTTCAGGGAAGTCAGGAACCAATACACGCAGTCAGGAAAGCAAAGACCAGCTTCTTCAGGCAGAAATTTGCATCCTGTAGCTCTAACTCCAAAACGTTCTGGGACACTAAAGTCCATGGAGAACAAGAGCTCCTCCTCCCAGCTGCCCACTGCACTGAGGCTAGGTAACACGGTCACCACCGATAAATCCATGATTATCAAAAACTTCAACAAGCATTTCTCAGCTGGCCATGCCTTCCCCCTGGCTACTCCAACCTCGGCCAACAGCTCCCCCCCCCTCGGTTTTTCTAATGACTGCCTTGCCTGGTTCACCAACTACTTTGCAGACAGAGTTCAGTGTGTCAAATCGGAGGGCATGCTGTCAGTTCCTCTGGCAGTCTAAGGGGGTGCCACAGGGTTCAATTCTCGGGCCGACTCTTTTCTCTGTATATATCAATGATGTTAATCTTGCGATTCCCTGATCCACCTCTACGCAAACGACACCATTCTGTATACTTCCGGCCCGTCCTTGGACACTGTGCTATCTAACCTCCAAACGAGCTTCAATGCCATACAACACTCCTTCCGTGGCCTCCAACTGCTCTTAAACGCTAGTAAAAACCAAATGCATGCTTTCAACCGTTCACTGCCTGCACACGCACACCCGACTAGCATCACCACCCTGGATGGTTCCGACCTAGAATATGTGGACATCTATAAGTACCTAGGTGTCTGGCTAGACTAAACTCTCCTTCCAGACTCACATCAAACATCTCCAATATAAGATCAAATCTAGTCGGCTTTCTATTCCGTAACAAAGCATCCTTCACTCACGCCGCCAAACTTACCCTAGTAAAACTGACTATCCTACCGATCCTCGACTTCGGCGATGTCATCTACAAAATAACTTTCAATACTCTACTCAGCAAACTGGATGCTGTTTATCACAGTGCCATACGTTTTGTTACTAATGCACCTTATACCACCCACCACTGCGACCTGTATGCCCGGCTGGCCCTCGCTACATATTCGTCGCCAGACCCACTGGCTCCAGGCCATCTACAAGTCCATGCTAGGTAAAGCTCCACCTTATCTCAGTTCACTGGTCACAATGGCAACACCCACCCGTAGCACGCGCTCCAGAAGGTGTATCTCACTGATCATCCCTAAAGCCAACACTTCATTTGGCCGCCTTTCGTTCCAGTTCTCTGCTGCCTGTGACTGGAATGAATTGCAAAAAAAAAAAAAAAACCACTGAAGTTGGAGACTTTTATCTCCCTCACCAACTTCAAACATCAGCTATCTGAGCAGCTAACCGATCGCTGCAGCTGTACATAGTCTATCGGTAAATAGCCCACCCAATTTTACCTACCTCATCCCCATACTGTTTATATTTATTTACTTTTCTGCTCTTTTGCACACCAGTATCTCTACCTGTACATGACCATCTGATCATTTATCACTCGTGTTAATCTGCTAAATTGTAATTATTTGCCTACCTCATGCCTTTTGCACACAATGTATATAGACTTTTTTCTACTGTGTTATTGACTTGTTAATTGTTTACTACATGTGTAACTCTGTGTTGTCTGTTCACACTGCTATGCTTTATCTTGGCCAGGTCGCAGTTGCAAATGAGAACTTGTTCTCAACTAGCCTACCTGGTTAAATAAAGGTGAATAAATAAAAATATTTAAAAAAATAGGTTAGTATTGTGGAGGAACTACAATGCTAACCCATTCTCAGAATTATACCACTGTCATTAATTAAACTCTGGAACTGTTTTCAAGTCATCATTACAGATAATTTATTGTGTGGGGTACAGAGATGAGGTAGTCATTCAAAAATAAGGTTAAACACTATTATTGCACACAGAGTGAGTCCAATCAACTTGTTAAGCACATTTACTCCTGAACTTATTTAGGCTTACCAAAACAAAAAGGGGTTGAATAATTAGACTCAATACATTTCAGGTTTTTATTTTTAATTCAAATCCATTTTAAATGCAGGATGTTACAACAAAATGGAAAGTGGAGAAGGTCGAGGTGAGTACTTTCTGAAGGCACAGTACCCTAAAAGCGTCTGCTAAATGGCATATATTATTATTATTATTCCTGTAGTGGCGTCCTAAATGATTGACACCCTTGATGAAGATGAGAAATAATGGCAGCATAAAATTATAAATATTTTTTATAAATGAAGGAAGTGATTTGCCCATATTCAAATGTGTTAGATGTATTTGCTGTTTGTCTCTCAGAATAGTTATTTTTTGACCAAAAGAAATGAAAGATAAATAACTGTCATTTTGGAGTAGCTTGTATTGTAAATAACAATATGGTTCTAAAAACTTCTACATTAAATGTGGATGCTACCAAGACTACAGAGAATCCTGAAAGAACCGTGAATAATGATGAGTGAAAGTTACAGAGGGCCAAAGACATGCAAACTCACCATTACCAATAACAGGCGAGGTTAGCATGTTTAAAAAAAATCTTTGACCATCTGTAACTTTCTCACTCATCATTATTCACGGTTCAGTCAGGAGTATCCGTAATAATGGTAGCATCCACATTAATGTAGAAGTGTTGTAACATTCTATTCTTATTTACAATAAACGAGACTCCAAAGTGACAATTCTATATTTAAATCATTCATGCCTACTGGGCACAACTGCAAATGATTCCAACAAGTTTGTAGATCCCGAAGCTTGATTTAGGCATTGTGTGCTGGAAATATATGGACAAAATACTACACTTGGACTACTTTATTTAGAAAAATCTTTAGGGGTGTCAATAATTTGCACCCCTACCTTGTTGAGAAAAAGTATTAAACAAAATCTGAGCAATTGTATTAGTATAAAATGCACCAAATAAATGTGGCCTACAATGTTGCTCAGTATTTGAAATCCTTTATTTTATACAGTCATTATTGCTTATATTTATCAAGGGTGTCAATCATTTCAGACCCCACAGTGTGTGTGTGTGTGTGTGTGTGTGTGTGTGTGTGTGTGTGTGTGTGTGTGTGTGTGTGTGTGTGTGTGTGTGTGTGTGTGTGTGTGTGTGTGTGTGTGTACACACACAGGGGTAGAAGGTAAGGTTCTCTATTGTCACTAAAAGCCTCTATGCAGGAGGTTGAGATTGTGAAGATCATGTTACCTGAGGGAAGGCCTTTGCCCCGAAGCCTCTCTCGAATCTCCTTGCTCCTCTCCGGAATAGACTCCCTATCACTCTGGGACAGCAGGCCATCCAACTAATGGAGATATGGAGAAAGACAGAAAAAGAGGGAGCGAGAGAGAGAACAAATGGGCAAGAGAGCACAAGAAAATGAGAAAAAGCGAGCAAATGAGAGAGTGAGCAGGAAGGAGAGCGTGAGAATAAAGGAAAGCAAGAAACAAAAAAAAGACAATAGTTGAGGTTATCACAAGGAGCTGGAGGGGACATCTAATAGTTTGTCTGAGGTGTCATAAAAAGCCAGTCACGTGTTAGTTAGTAAACAGCAGGTAGAAAGAGGGAGCTGGTGAATCCATAGATCTATATCTATCGGAGAGTCTCTGTGGTGCGGCACACGAGATGATGAAGTTACACATCTGCAATTCACAACTAAATGTTTGCCCTCTTGTTCCTCCGTTCGTCTCCGCTCCTCGTACACATGCTGCTCTTCCTTCAGAAAAGCATGTATAAGAATTCTTTGAAGATGAATACACAACGCAGAGACCAAATCTGCCTGTCCTTGCAATTAGTTTATGTTCGTTAGCATTTAGCTAACAGCATCCCATCTGATTTCGCTATTACTTTTGCTAATTTTGTTAGCATTCTGGTAAAACTGCCAACAGGAAGGAATTTGTTTGTATTTTTTTGCGACCCCTTGAGTGCAATCCAGGTAATACCGTAAGAATGGTATGAAAATCTGGATACCGCCCAAGCCTACTGTATTTTGTTAAGAATAAGGGGTATTAAACCCACAGGTCCATTCTAAAATGTTCCAACACTAGCTAACAGTGATGTGTTGTAGTTGTGTACCTGGGAGAGGCTGCCCAACACCAGTCGGACCAGCTTTCTGATGTGTGTGAAGGAGGGTTCGCAGCTAGAATTTCTGATGTGTGTGCTGCAGGCGTCCATTACGGTGAGAACAGACATACGGCTCAGGGTGGTGTCGTCACACATGTTGAGGAGAATACTGTTCAGGTGCTCACCCAGCTTCATGGGCTGAGACAGACAGACATCACAGAGGGGTTAACAGACACATACACGGGAGGAGAAGTATACATCAAACAGCATTTCTGCACATAGAAAAACACCTTGTGAATATATCATCTATGGACTATGAATGTTGCAGCTGTACCTGACTCTGTGGAACCTCATAGTCAGCTCCCCAAAACAAGGTCATTCCAAGGGAGTACATGTGCATCTGTGGAAAATTAATTACATTTTTTTTTTAAAAAACAGGATAAGTGGTTCCAATAATTTTAGACACAAAAAGGTAGCAGCTGTAGTTGAAAAAAACAAAACAAGGGAGAGGACTAGCTCTCGTCTGACTAGTACAACAATATTCTGACCCTTTGTTCTGTTATGAAATCAAACGACGAGATCCAAACCGGTTCCATTCCATACAATTCTGCAGGAAAGCCCCCTCAGAGCAGAGGAACAGCTTCCCCTCAGAGCAGAGGAACAGCTTCCCCTCAGAGCAGAGGAACAGCTTCCCCTCAGAGCAGAGGAACAGCTTCCCCTCAGAGCAGAGGAACAGCATCCCCTCAGAGCAGAGCAACAGCATCCCCTCAGAGCAGAGCAACAGCATCCCCTCAGAGCAGAGCAACAGCTTCCCCTCAGAGCAGAGCAACAGCTTCCCCTCAGAGCAGAGCAACAGCTTCCCCTCAGAGCAGAGCAACAGCTTCCCCTCAGAGCAGAGCAACAGCTTCCCCTCAGAGCAGAGCAACAGCTTCCCCTCAGAGCAGAGCAACAGCTTCCCCTCAGAGCAGAGCAGAGCAGAGCAGAGCAACAGCTTCCCCTCAGAGCAGAGCAACAGCTTCCCCTCAGAGCAGAGCAACAGCTTCCCCTCAGAGCAGAGCAACAGCTTCCCCTCAGAGCAGAGCAACAGCTCCCCTCAGAGCAGAGCAACAGCATCCCCTCAGAGCAGAGCAACAGCATCCCCTCAGAGCAGAGCAACAGCATCCCCTCAGAGCAGAGCAACAGCATCCCCTCAGAGCAGAGCAACAGCATCCCCTCAGAGCAGAGCAACAGCATCCCCTCAGAGCAGAGCAACAGCATCCCCAGAGCAGAGCAACAGCATCCCCTCAGAGCAGAGCAACAGCATCCCCTCAGAGCAGAGCAACAGCATCCCCTCAGAGCAGAGCAACAGCATCCCCTCAGAGCAGAGCAACAGCATCCCCTCAGAGCAGAGCAACAGCATCCCCTCAGAGCAGAGCAACAGCATCCCCTCAGAGCAGAGCAACAGCTCCCCTCAGAGCAGAGCAACAGCTTCCCCTCAGAGCAGAGCAACAGCTTCCCCTCAGAGCAGAGCAACAGCTTCCCCTCAGAGCAGAGCAACAGCTTCCCCTCAGAGCAGAGCAACAGCTTCCCTCAGAGCAGAGCAACAGCTTCCCCTCAGAGCAGAGCAACAGCTTCCCCTCAGAGCAGAGCAACAGCTTCCCCTCAGAGCAGAGCAACAGCTTCCCCTCAGAGCAGAGCAACAGCTTCCCCTCAGAGCAGAGCAACAGCTTCCCCTCAGAGCAGAGCAACAGCTTCCCCTCAGAGCAGAGCAACAGCTTCCCCCCTCAGAGCAGAGCAACAGCTTCCCCTCAGAGCAGAGCAACAGCTTCCCCTCAGAGCAGAGCAACAGCTTCCCTCAGAGCAGAGCAACAGCTTCCCCTCAGAGCAGAGCAACAGCTTCCCTCAGAGCAGAGCAACAGCTTCCCCTCAGAGCAGAGCAACAGCTTCCCCTCAGAGCAGAGCAACAGCTTCCCCTCAGAGCAGAGCAACAGCTTCCCCTCAGAGCAGAGCAACAGCTTCCCCTCAGAGCAGAGCAACAGCTTCCCCTCAGAGCAGAGCAACAGCTTCCCCTCAGAGCAGAGCAACAGCTTCCCCTCAGAGCAGAGCAACAGCTTCCCCTCAGAGCAGAGCAACAGCTTCCCCTCAGAGCAGAGCAACAGCTTCCAGAGCAGAGCAACAGCTTCCCCTCAGAGCAGAGCAACAGCTTCCCCTCAGAGCAGAGCAACAGCTTCCCCTCAGAGCAGAGCAACAGCTTCCCCTCAGAGCAGAGCAACAGCTTCCCCTCAGAGCAGAGCAACAGCTTCCCCTCAGAGCAGAGCAACAGCTTCCCTCAGAGCAGAGCAACAGCTTCCCCTCAGAGCAGAGCAACAGCTTCCCCTCAGAGCAGAGCAACAGCTTCCCCTCAGAGCAGAGCAACAGCTTCCCCTCAGAGCAGAGCAACAGCTTCCCCTCAGAGCAGAGCAACAGCTTCCCCTCAGAGCAGAGCAACAGCTTCCCCTCAGAGCAGAGCAACAGCTTCCCCTCAGAGCAGAGCAACAGCTTCCCCTCAGAGCAGAGCAACAGCTTCCCCTCAGAGCAGAGCAACAGCTTCCCCTCAGAGCAGAGCAACAGCTTCCCCTCAGAGCAGAGCAACAGCTTCCCCTCAGAGCAGAGCAACAGCTTCCCCTCAGAGCAGAGCAACAGCTTCCCCTCAGAGCAGAGCAACAGCTTCCCCTCAGAGCAGAGCAACAGCTTCCCCTCAGAGCAGAGCAACAGCTTCCCCTCAGAGCAGAGCAACAGCTTCCCCTCAGAGCAGAGCAACAGCTTCCCCTCAGAGCAGAGCAACAGCTTCCCCTCAGAGCAGAGCAACAGCTTCCCCTCAGAGCAGAGCAACAGCTTCCCCTCAGAGCAGAGCAACAGCTTCCCCTCAGAGCAGAGCAACAGCTTCCCTCAGAGCAGAGCAACAGCTTCCAGAGCAGAGCAACAGCTTCAGAGCAGAGCAACAGCTTCCCCTCAGAGCAGAGCAACAGCTTCCCCTCAGAGCAGAGCAACAGCTTCCCCTCAGAGCAGAGCAACAGCTTCCCCTCAGAGCAGAACAGCTTCCCCTCAGAGCAGAGCAACAGCTTCCCCTCAGAGCAGAGCAACAGCTTCCCCTCAGAGCAGAGCAACAGCTTCCCTTCCCTCAGAGCAGAGCAACAGCTTCCCCTCAGAGCAGAGCAACAGCTTCCCCTCAGAGCAGAGCAACAGCTTCCCCTCAGAGCAGAGCAACAGCTTCCCCTCAGAGCAGAGCAACAGCTTCCCCTCAGAGCAGAGCAACAGCTTCCCCTCAGAGCAGAGCAACAGCTTCCCTCAGAGCAGAGCAACAGCTTCCCCTCAGAGCAGAGCAACAGCTTCCCTCAGAGCAGAGCAACAGCTTCCCTCAGAGCAGAGCAACAGCTTCCCTCAGAGCAGAGCAACAGCTTCCCCTCAGAGCAGAGCAACAGCTTCCCTCAGAGCAGAGCAACAGCTTCCCCTCAGAGCAGAGCAACAGCTTCCCCTCAGAGCAGAGCAACAGCTTCCCCTCAGAGCAGAGCAACAGCTTCCCCTCAGAGCAGAGCAACAGCTTCCCTCAGAGCAGAGCAACAGCTTCCCCTCAGAGCAGAGCAACAGCTTCCCCTCAGAGCAGAGCAACAGCTTCCCTCAGAGCAGAGCAACAGCTTCCCCTCAGAGCAGAGCAACAGCTTCCCCTCAGAGCAGAGCAACAGCTTCCCCTCAGAGCAGAGCAACAGCTTCCCTCAGAGCAGAGCAACAGCTTCCCCTCAGAGCAGAGCAACAGCTTCCCCTCAGAGCAGAGCAACAGCTTCCCCTCAGAGCAGAGCAACAGCTTCCCCTCAGAGCAGAGCAACAGCTTCCCCTCAGAGCAGAGCAACAGCTTCCCCTCAGAGCAGAGCAACAGCTTCCCCTCAGAGCAGAGCAACAGCTTCCCTCAGAGCAGAGCAACAGCTTCCCCTCAGAGCAGAGCAACAGCTTCCCCTCAGAGCAGAGCAACAGCTTCCCCTCAGAGCAGAGCAACAGCTTCCCTCAGAGCAGAGCAACAGCTTCCCCTCAGAGCAGAGCAACAGCTTCCCCTCAGAGCAGAGCAACAGCTTCCCTCAGAGCAGAGCAACAGCTTCCCCTCAGAGCAGAGCAACAGCTTCCCCTCAGAGCAGAGCAACAGCTTCCCCTCAGAGCAGAGCAACAGCTTCCCCTCAGAGCAGAGCAACAGCTTCCCCTCAGAGCAGAGCAACAGCTTCCCCTCAGAGCAGAGCAACAGCTTCCCCTCAGAGCAGAGCAACAGCTTCCTCAGAGCAGAGCAACAGCTTCCCCAGAGCAGAGCAACAGCTTCCCCTCAGAGCAGAGCAACAGCTTCCCCTCAGAGCAGAGCAACAGCTTCCCCAGAGCAGAGCAACAGCTTCCCCTCAGAGCAGAGCAACAGCTTCCCCTCAGAGCAGAGCAACAGCTTCCCCTCAGAGCAGAGCAACAGCTTCCCCTCAGAGCAGAGCAACAGCTTCCCCTCAGAGCAGAGCAACAGCTTCCCCTCAGAGCAGAGCAACAGCTTCCCCTCAGAGCAGAGCAACAGCTTCCCCTCAGAGCAGAGCAACAGCTTCCCCTCAGAGCAGAGCAACAGCTTCCCCTCAGAGCAGAGCAACAGCTTCCAACAGCTCCCCTCAGAGCAGAGCAACAGCTTCCTCAGAGCAGAGCAACAGCTTCCCCTCAGAGCAGAGCAACAGCTTCCCCTCAGAGCAGAGCAACAGCTTCCCCTCAGAGCAGAGCAACAGCTTCCTCAGAGCAGAGCAACAGCTTCCCCTCAGAGCAGAGCAACAGCTTCCCCTCAGAGCAGAGCAACAGCTTCCCCTCAGAGCAGAGCAACAGCTTCCCTCAGAGCAGAGCAACAGCTTCCCCTCAGAGCAGAGCAACAGCTTCCCCTCAGAGCAGAGCAACAGCTTCCCCTCAGAGCAGAGCAACAGCTTCCCCTCAGAGCAGAGCAACAGCTTCCCCTCAGAGCAGAGCAACAGCTTCCCCTCAGAGCAGAGCAACAGCTTCCCCTCAGAGCAGAGCAACAGCTTCCCCTCAGAGCAGAGCAACAGCTTCCCCTCAGAGCAGAGCAACAGCTTCCCCTCAGAGCAGAGCAACTTCCCCTCAGAGCAGAGCAACAGCTTCCCCTCAGAGCAGAGCAACAGCTTCCCCTCAGAGCAGAGCAACAGCTTCCCCTCAGAGCAGAGCAACAGCTTCCCCTCAGAGCAGAGCAACAGCTTCCCCTCAGAGCAGAGCAACAGCTTCCCCTCAGAGCAGAGCAACAGCTTCCCCTCAGAGCAGAGCAACAGCTTCCCCTCAGAGCAGAGCAACAGCTTCCCCTCAGAGCAGAGCAACAGCTTCCCCTCAGAGCAGAGCAACAGCTTCCCTCAGAGCAGAGCAACAGCTTCCCCTCAGAGCAGAGCAACAGCTTCCCTCAGAGCAGAGCAACAGCTTCCCCTCAGAGCAGAGCAACAGCTTCCCCTCAGAGCAGAGCAACAGCTTCCCCTCAGAGCAGAGCAACAGCTTCCCCTCAGAGCAGAGCAACAGCTTCCCCTCAGAGCAGAGCAACAGCTTCCCCTCAGAGCAGAGCAACAGCTTCCCCTCAGAGCAGAGCAACAGCTTCCTCAGAGCAGAGCAACAGCTTCCCCTCAGAGCAGAGCAACAGCTTCCCCTCAGAGCAGAGCAACAGCTTCCCCTCAGAGCAGAGCAACAGCTTCCCCTCAGAGCAGAGCAACAGCTTCCCCTCAGAGCAGAGCAACAGCTTCCCCTCAGAGCAGAGCAACAGCTTCCCCTCAGAGCAGAGCAACAGCTTCCCCTCAGAGCAGAGCAACAGCTTCCCCTCAGAGCAGAGCAACAGCTTCCCCTCAGAGCAGAGCAACAGCTTCCCTCAGAGCAGAGCAACAGCTTCCCCTCAGAGCAGAGCAACAGCTTCCCCTCAGAGCAGAGCAACAGCTTCCCAGAGCAGAGCTTCCCCTCAGAGCAGAGCAGCTTCCCCTCAGAGCAGAGCAACAGCTTCCCCTCAGAGCAGAGCAACAGCTTCCCCTCAGAGCAGAGCAACAGCTTCCCCTCAGAGCAGAGCAACAGCTTCCCCTCAGAGCAGAGCAACAGCTTCCCCTCAGAGCAGAGCAACAGCTTCCCCTCAGAGCAGAGCAACAGCTTCCCTCAGAGCAGAGCAACAGCTTCCCCTCAGAGCAGAGCAACAGCTTCCCCTCAGAGCAGAGCAACAGCTTCCCCTCAGAGCAGAGCAACAGCTTCCCCTCAGAGCAGAGCAACAGCTTCCCAGAGCAACAGCTCAGAGCAGAGGAACAGCTTCCCCTCAGAGCAGAGGAACAGCTTCCCCTCAGAGCAGAGGAACAGCTTCCCCTCAGAGCAGAGGAACAGCTTCCCCTCAGAGCAGAGGAACAGCTTCCCCTCAGAGCAGAGGAACAGCTTCCCCTCAGAGCAGAGGAACAGCTTCCCCTCAGAGCAGAGGAACAGCTTCCCCTCAGAGCAGAGGAACAGCTTCCCCTCAGAGCAGAGGAACAGCTTCCCCAGAGGAACAGCTTCCCCTCAGAGCAGAGGAACAGCTTCCCCTCAGAGCAGAGGAACAGCTTCCCCTCAGAGAGGAACAGCTTCCCCTCAGAGCAGGGAACAGCTTCCCCTCAGAGCAGAGGAACAGCTTCCCCTCAGAGCAGAGGAACAGCTTCCCCTCAGAGCAGAGGAACAGCTTCCCCTCAGAGCAGAGGAACAGCTTCCCCTCAGAGCAGAGGAACAGCTTCCCCTCAGAGCAGAGGAACAGCTTCCCCTCAGAGCAGAGGAACAGCTTCCCCTCAGAGCAGAGGAACAGCTTCCCAGAGCAGAGGAACAGCTTCCCCTCAGAGCAGAGGAACAGCTTCCCCTCAGAGCAGAGGAACAGCTTCCCCTCAGAGCAGAGGAACAGCTTCCCCTCAGAGCAGAGGAACAGCTTCCCCTCAGAGCAGAGGAACAGCTTCCCCCTCAGAGCAGAGGAACAGCTTCCCCTCAGAGCAGAGGAACAGCTTCCCCTCAGAGCAGAGGAACAGCTTCCCCTCAGAGCAGAGGAACAGCTTCCCCTCAGAGCAGAGGAACAGCTTCCCCTCAGAGCAGAGGAACAGCTTCCCCTCAGAGCAGAGGAACAGCTTCCCCTCAGAGCAGAGGAACAGCTTCCCCTCAGAGCAGAGGAACAGCTTCCCCTCAGAGCAGAGGAACAGCTTCCCCTCAGAGCAGAGGAATAGCTTCCCCTCAGAGCAGAGGAATAGCTTCCCCTCAGAGCAGAGGAATAGCTTCCCCTCAGAGCAGAGGAATAGCTTCCCCTCAGAGCAGAGGAATAGCTTCCCCTCAGAGCAGAGGAATAGCTTCCCCTCAGAGCAGAGGAATAGCTTCCCCTCAGAGCAGAGGAATAGCTTCCCCTCAGAGCAGAGGAATAGCTTCCCCTCAGAGCAGAGGAATAGCTTCCCCTCAGAGCAGAGGAATAGCTTCCCCTCAGAGTTAGGCTTGGTGAAGGAAAGAATAACTAGAGGATCGCCAAAGAACGCAACATCATAGCCTTGAACGTCTTAGGAACAGTCAGAGTTCACCACAAGCTTAAAGAGTAAAACTACAGTTTCTTGAGTTATGAATGTGATTCACAAACCCCTCACAATTGCCATGTCCTCTCTGTAATTATACAGAGCATGGCATTTATAGTGCAATTAAAAGGGAAAAGCATAGGACGATGTAATGTATATATATATATATATATATATTATATATATATATATATCATTCAAATGTATTTCTATTATAAATGAGAATCAAAACCTTATTGTAGCCTAACCTATACAGTTACAGTGGATAGTCCCTATTGACTCTACAGCCCTGTGTGTTGAGGTATGTGATTCTTGGCCAGAGAGAGGAGGTATGTTGGGGTCAATTCAGGAATTAAACTGAAATGGAATTGGCCCCAACCCTAGCACGCTCTGTTATGCTTTTGATTGACATTGTTTTTTTTATATACACACACAAAGCAACAACCCCACAAACAGATGTGTTGCTACTGCAACAATACAGTATCTTCTCTATAAGAACGAGAGAGCGAGAGAGAGCGAGAGAGAGCGAGAGAGAGCGAGAGAGCGAGAGAGGGAGAGCGCGAGAGCGAGAGAGCGCGAGAGCGAGAGAGCGCGAGAGCGAGAGAGCGCGAGAGCGAGAGAGAGCGAGAGAGAGAGAGAGCGAGAGAGAGCGAGAGAGAGAGAGCGAGAGAGAGCGAGAGAACGAGAGAGAGCGAGAGAACGAGAGAGAGCGAGAGAACGAGAGAGAGAGAAGAGAAGAGAAACGACAGAGGCAGAGAGACAGGAAAGTTTTACATGTCTACTTTGATGCTCATTAGCATTTACAAATCCGAGTGTAAAATATAAACATCCATAAAAGGTCACCTTTGTCAGAGAGATTTACACGGTTATCAAAAAGTCACGCCAGGTTAAACCTACATAAAACAGTTCTTATTTTAAAATGTTTCTGAAATACACTATGGGAAAAATCTAAAATGGTGGACCACTGCACCATCTAACATAAAAATATACAGTATCATAAATACCTTTTCTATATCTGACAGAGAGGAGAGAGTGACTCCCTCCAGGACCTCTGGAGCTGTGAAGGCCCTCAGGTCCTGCTGCGTCACGTTCTCGTCCGTGAAGGAGATGCTGCCTGAGGGCATCAACAACAGGGACCAGGGAGAGATGATGAAGCCCAGGGCAGAGGGGTCTGGAGGGAGACATTATGGCATTAGAGGGGATCGGAGCGTCTTCATTCAATATAAAACAGTCACACAGCACATCATCGTGAATCTCAATTGATAGGACTTCGGTTGCTTTAGCTGAGACTTTTTCATACCTGCAGGTATGATTATTTAGTATGGTTATGGATGAAGAGTGACCTGTCAATAATAAATAGATTTAAAAACAGTCAGTGTTTGCACTGCATTCATTCAACTGTAGCACTGAGCCAAGGCAAAATCATTGCCGCCATGCCCCCCAAAAAATTTAAACATTTCTGTCAAGGCGCAGTTTGAAGATGCTAGAACAGCCCACATTTACATTTCCTCTGACAACAAAATGACTAATGTATAGAGAAAAGTCAGATAACCCCATGGTACAATACTTCAACCTATTTACCTAGTCCGCTCGTTGTGTCCTCAGAGAGAAACATTACTCTCGAGGAGCATTCAAGTAACGAACAACAATTCTTGCGATCACAGGAAAACAGACGTTTTAAAAAATGCCCTTTGTTAATTCCCAGCATTCCATTCCTACTTTATTTATTTGTCAATTCCTAAATATGCACTAACTGCACTATTTTAAACTCTGTTTTTAGTAGCACCATGGTTAAATCACAGAGAGGGGATAAATATGACACGGGTCAATTGTAGAGTAACACGCCACCAAAACTCTATTATTTTTGAGGGACTGACTTAAATTGCGATGAGACCGATGACATTTTTAGAGTAGTGGCAACCAGGGAAAGTGTTGGGGAAGACAAATAGTGATGAGAAGTGAGAAGTACAGGCAGGTGGCATGTTACCCTAACAGGTAGGCCCACATTATATATTGTTAACATCATTTTACCAATATGTGATTAGGCTGATTTCTGGGAGGTGGAAGTTATTTACACTTTATTTAATTCATTTTGGAGTAGAAAGTCCTAAATAAAAATGTATGGGGGAGGATCCAGGACCCCGAAAACAGGGGGGTGTTAAGGAGAAGTCCTCCTTGTTTTGGGGGTCCGGTGTCCTCCCCCGGATAATTTTTTATATAGAAGGACTGAGAAGCTCAGTTCTAGTGACTTTTTAAAAGTACATTCTACTCCAAAATGAACACACATTTTTAGTTAGAGGAAACACCCAAAAATGTATCAACAAGGAAGTTGCCTGTTTTACAATGGGGGTCAGTAGGAAATAATGTTTTGGGAAATTCATTATTATTATTATTATTATTAAGTCACATTATTACTCCAACTTCGTGAAAGTACATTTTTATTGACGAAAATTAAAACCAAGGCGTGCCTTTAGTTTTCACATCCGCAGTTCGGCATGAGATGATCGTTACACCCGATGACGTGTTTCTGCGCATGAGCTTAGCTAGCCAAAGTTTAGAAACGCCAGGAGGATGGTTAACTGCTGCCGCCTAGCAACTATCAAGAACCTAAGAGCCTCAGCATTACAGCTACATTTCATACTAAGCCATAGGCAGAACTTTACCGCAATCATGACTAGGTCGATTGGCGGAAATAAAAAAAGTTTGGCTTGGTCGCCGCCAATACCTTTCAGATTTAAAGAAATGTCGTTTAGGATGATCAAGTTAGCAAAAAAATCAAATGTAAAAAAAAATATCTTGATTTGAAAAGGTGTGACAGAGAAATGGGCCCTCACAGAAATGGAGTAATTCTCCTTTCCTACACAGCAACACTCAGGAGGTTGACTTACACTGAACGAACATCTTAAAAATATACAAAGGAATGTTAGAGCTGCACTGCAAAGTTCCTTTCTTTGAATGACTGATATTCTTCTCCTCTGAGAGGAAGAGAAGGGAAAAAAAAGAAAAAAAGGTTATGAAGTACAACATTTTTTCAAAGACTGGAATTCACAAAGTAAATAGGATGTTTCCTGTTGAATTATTTTTGACTGTCTTGCAAAGACCTCACTGGAAAAGCGTTGATGCCATTGTAAGTCATTTTACTCAAGAAAATCTATGTACAACTCCAATCCCTATCCTTACCATCATAAACACTTGACCGTCAAGGTAACACCCATACTTGATGCAGAATTCAACATAGTGACAAAAAGGCAGTCCAACAACCCTAACACTCAACACACTTGGAGATCCCACAGTAAGACTGCACCCTATTCCCTATATACTTGACATTAACATTTTAGTCATTTAGCAGAAGTCCCTATCCAAAGCAAAGTACAGTAGTGAGTGCAGACATTTTTCATACTGGTCCCCCATGGGAATCGAACCCACAACCCCTTACGTTGCAAGCCAACAGCCACAGGGGCCCTGGTTGAAAGAAGTGCACTATATATATAGTCAGTGTACCATTTTGGATTCAGGCTTAAACTACTCCAGTCAAGCAGTACCATCAGATAAGCTTTGTTATCAGGGTTTGGGACTCGGATCAATGATGAGGCAGAGGGAGTAGCTAGCTCTCTAAAAATAGCAGCAGGCATGCAGCAAACTGTACAGTATCATGCTAGCCAGCTATCAGTTTTTTTTTTAAATCGCACACAAACTAAACAAGCTTTGAGGGCACTGGGTATCACCACAAGACCTTTTTTTATTTTTAGATCATACTGTTGAAGTGATAAGCAGAAAGAAAAGCCACATAAATCAAAAACCCAACACATTACTTAACCTAGTTAAAACAACTAAAAACCCAACACATTACTTAACCTAGTTAAAACAACTCCAAACCCAACACATTCCTTAACCTAGTTAAAACAACTCCAAACCCAACACATTCCTTAACCTAGTTAAAACAACTCCAAACCCAACACATTCCTTAACCTAGTTAAAACAACTCCAAACCCAACACATTCCTTAACCTAGTTAAAACAACTCCAAACCCAACACATTCCTTAACCTAGTTAAAACAACTCCAAACCCAACACATTACTTAACCTAGTTAAAACAACTCCAAACCCAACACATTAACCTTTAAAACCTCCAAACCCAACACATTACTTAAAACAACTCCAAACCCAACACATTACTTAACCTAGTTAAAAACAACTCCAAACCCAACACATTACTTAACCTAGTTAAAACAACTCCAAACCCAACACATTACTTAACCTAGTTAAAACAACTCCAAACCCAACACATTACTTAACCTAGTTAAAACAACTCCAAACCCAACACATTACTTAACCTAGTTAAAACAACTCCAAACCCAACACATTACTTAACCTAGTTAAAACAACTCCAAACCCAACACATTACTTAACCTAGTTAAAACAACTCCAAACCCAACACATTACTTAACCTAGTTAAAACAACTCCAAACCCAACACATTACTTAACCTAGTTAAAACAACTCCAAACCCAACACATTACTTAACCTAGTTAAAACAACTCCAAACCCAACACATTACTTAACCTAGTTAAAACAACTCCAAACCCAACACATTACTTAACCTAGTTAAAACAACTCCAAACCCAACACATTACTTAACCTAGTTAAAACAACTCCAAACCCAACACATTACTTAACCTAGTTAAAACAACTCCAAACCCAACACATTACTTAACCTAGTCAAAACAACTCCATTCCCACTAACATGGTAGCAAACAAAATCTGTAGGTAACTAATAAACCTGACAGACTTTTTTTTACACAAAGTAGGCTATATATGGCATCACTGGAGGTGAAGGTTAAGTGTTTGGACAGACAGCGTTGCTCTGTCACAGCCATAACGTTGTAAACAGAATAGTACTGTGTTCCCTACGTAGTGCACTTCCTTGGGTAAAAAAGGTAATTGTGACTTGTCAAAAGTAGAGCATGTCAAAGGGAGCCATAGAGGGTATGGTTTCTTTAGTTCGTCTCAGAGCAGGACACATTCCTGACTAGAAATAATATAGGGGTCTGGGTTGAACTAAGGTCTCTACTTGTACCCTCCAGTCCAGTGGTAGCAACACCTGCAATCAATTGGTTTATTTCCACAAAGACAAAACTGGATGTATCTGTTAGTAAAAGTAGGACACTGGTCTAGAAGAATATAAGGACTACATGCAAATAAAAATCAGTCACACACAGCCTTCAAAATGTATTGACACCCCATTCACTTCTCCACATTTTGTTGTTCTACAGCCCGAATGTAAAATGTATTAAAATTAAGATTGTCACAGATCGACACACACAATACCCCATAATGTCAAAGTGAAATTTTGCTTAACTCATTATGTTCAATAACCGCAGTTAACATGATCTGTTCACTAACTACCCAGTCTCTGTACCTCACACATACAGATAACTAAAGTCCCTCAGGAGAGCAGTGAATTTCAAGCAAAGATTTAACCACAAAGACCAGGGGGGTTTTTCAATGCCTTACAAAAGGGCACCGATTGGTAGATGTGTAAAAAATAAGAGAAACTAATAAAAGCAGATGCTGATTATCCCTTTGAGCATGGTGAAGTTATTCATTAGGTTTTGGGATGGTGTATCAATACCCCCAGTCACTACAAAGATACAGGTGTCCTTCCGTCCTTCCTAACCCAGTTGCCGATGAGGAAGGAAACTGCTCAGGGATTTGACCATGAGGTGACATTAAAACAGTTAGTTTAATAGCTGTGATAGAAAACTGAGGATGGATCAACAACATTGTAGTTACGCCACAATAACTAACATAAATGACAGAGTAAAAAAAAAGTCTGTACAGAATACAAATAAATTCCAAAACATGCATCATGTTTGGAAAAAGGCATTTAAATAATACTGCAAAGAATATGGCAAGGAAATTAACTTATTGTCCTGATAAAGTGTTATGTTTGGGGTAAATCCAATACATCAATGAGTACCACTCAATATTTTCAAACATGGTGATGGCTGCATCATGTTATGGGTATGATCGTCAACGGCAAGGACTAGAGGTTTTTAGGCTTAAAAGAGACGGAATATGCACATAATCCTAGGGAGGATAACCTGGTTGTGTCTGCTTTCCAACAAGCACTGGGAGATGAATTCACCTTTCAGCAGGAAAATAACCTAAAACACAAGGCCAAATCTACACCGGAGTTGCTTACCAAGACTACATTGAATGTTCCTTAGTGGCTTAATTACAGTTGACTTAATCTTGAAAATCGATGGCAAGACTTGAAAATGGCTGTCTAGCAATGATCAACAAACAACTTGACAGAGCTTGAATAATTTTTTTAATTATAAAAAAATGGGCAAATGTTGTACAATCCAGGTGTGCAGAGCTCTTAGAGACTTACAGGCTGACCACACCGCTCACATTGTAAAATAAATTTAGAAATCTATATTGTTCAATTATTACACCCACACTGCTTGCAAGCGTCTGCTTTGCCAAGGGCTAAAATAGAAAAATCTGTCCTTTTTCTGACACAGATCACGCTGCAAGTTCTGCCTCTCCCATCTCATTGGTTTATAGAAGCAGGTGCCATCTCCTCATTGGTTATACCCATGTGGGTGACTGAAAGACGAATGAGAACTGTGGCGGTAATGCACCTAATTTATGAAAGTTGCCAATCGCAATATAAAGTCAAGAGAAGGAAAAGCCTGGAAGGGAGATAACTAGAAACGATTCGGTTGACCGTTTTATGTGTGGATTAATTGGCGGCGTAGAGGACCTTGTGCATTTCAGGTAAAATAACAACAATGTTTATATCCCAGGACAAATTAGCAAGCAACAGCAAGCTAGCTAAATAGGACAAATTAGCTAGCAAGTGCAAGCTAACTAGCCAAATTGCCATAAATGTTTAATGCTTTTCGACCTGTCCCTAAATTAATAAATATAATTGGTTCAGAGTTTTGATATTTTAACCGGCGTGTAGTGATCGCGTTTGGTGTGGGGGGACAAAATAGATGTGCGCACGATGGAGCACGCGCGCAGCCGGTTTGGGTTCCGTGTTACAGCTGCCAAATGTGCTTCTATAAAAAGCATTGACTCAGGGGTGTTAATACTTATGTAAATCAGATATTTCTGCATTTCATTTAATGCATTTGTCTAAAAAGATGTTTTCACTTTGTCATTATGTATTGTGTATATGGTAAATGTTTTATTTAATCCATTTTTAATTCAGGCTGTAACAAAATGTGGGGTAGTCAAGGGGTATAAATACTTTGAAGGCATTGTACATGCATGTACAAAACATTAAAGGATACTCTTTCCATGACAGACTGACCAGGTGAATCCAGGTGAAAGCAATGATCCCTTATTGATGTCCCTTGTTAAATCCACTTCAAATGTAGATGAAGGGGAGGAGACAGGTTGAAGAAGGATCTTTAAAAGGATGAATGGGCAAGACAAAATATTTGTGTGCCTTTAAATAGGGTAATGGTAGTAGGTGCCTGGAGCAACGGTTTGTCTCAAAAACTGCAAAGCTGCTGAGTTTTTCCACACACAACAGTTGTGTGTATCAAGAATGGTCCACCACCCAAAGGACATCCAGTCAATTTGGCACAACTGTGGGAAGCATTAGTCAACATAGGCCAGAATCTGAGGGTAGAATCTGAGGGCAAAGGGGGGAGGTGCTACTCAATATTAGGAAGGTGTTGCTAATGTTTGGTATAGTCATGTATGATTACATGTATAAAATGAAGGCTTTTTGGACATGGTTGACATGCACAGGATTCCGATTGGCTAATAAACATTCCCATCAACTAACCAAGGACACAGTAGAGCATGCAATCTCAATGTGGATGGTTGTTTGTTTTGATGGTAGGGGAATGTTCTGGACCATTGTAGTAAGAAGTTACTTCAATTGCATGTGGTTCTCATTGCAAATCCTTCACTCAGCATTCCATAACCATGCACATGAGGTCACAATTTGGTCGACATGAGTCCTGTTATGTCTGGCACAAACCAAACACTGCATTCCACAGTAAGAACCTCCTATCAACCGTCAAGCATGGTGGTGTTCGTATCATGGTGTGGGGATGCTTTGCTGCAACGGGGCCTGGACGAAATGCCATCATTGAAAGAACCATAAATGAACCATGGATTCTACGCTGAAAAATCTGAATTCTACAAGGAGAATGTCAGGCCATCCGTCCGTGAGCTAAAGCCCAGCTGGGTCATGCGACAAAACCATTATACAAAAAGACACAAGCAAGTCTACATCTGAAAAACAACATTAAAAAAAAGTTCTGTAATGGCCTAGTCAAAGTCTAGACCTAAACCCGAGTGAGATGTGGCAGGACCTGAAACAAGCAGTTAATGCTGGAAAATCCATAAATGTCACTGAGTTAAAGCAGATCTGCATGGAAGAGTGGGCCAAAATATATCAAATATAAAATATATACAGAGTAGAGATAGGTATAACTAGTTCAAAACCCCATCTTCAACCAGAAATCATATTTTTCAAATACTGTAAAAAATAAAAAATAAACTATTTACATTTGCTGTGTCTTTTTTTGTGGTTACTACATTATTCTACAATGTAGAAAATAGTAAGAAATAAAGAAAAACCCTTGACTGAATAAGTGTCCAAACTTTTGACTGCTACTACACACACACACACACACACACACACACACACCTTCAAATGAGTGGAATAGTCTATTTCAGCCACACCCGTAAAACAAGGTCCATACAGAAATGCTTTGTCAAGATCCGTGTGGAAGAACTTGACAAGCCTGCACAGAGCTCTGACCTCAACATCAGGCCCGACCTCAATAATGCTCGTGGCTGTATGTCCCTGCAGCAATGTTCCAACATCTAGTGTGAAAGCCTTCCCAGAAGAGTGGAGGCTGTTATAGCAGCAAAGGGGAAGGGGGGGGGGGGGCAACGCCATGTCAATGCCCATGATTTTAGAATGAAATGTTCGACAGACACACACACACCCCACTGTTAGTCTATAGATAAATGTGCACATTTTTTCCCAGTACGGCCTTTGTTCTAAAAATAGCTTCTTTTTTTTTTTACTTGAGTACCAGGGGGAAATAATCATGAGACTTCTTAGAACAGTCAAAAAAAGGACAACAACTACAGGAAGTGCTTGGTTGCAGTCATTACAGCCAATGGTGGCATAACCAGTTATTGAGTGTAAAGGGTCAAATTCCTTTTTCACACAGGGGCATTGGGTGTT
Source organism: Oncorhynchus gorbuscha (assembly GCF_021184085.1). Lineage (NCBI taxonomy): Eukaryota > Metazoa > Chordata > Actinopteri > Salmoniformes > Salmonidae > Oncorhynchus > Oncorhynchus gorbuscha. The sequence continues at coordinate 90,865,132 of NC_060188.1, read as the reverse complement.
GCATAACGCTTTACTAAAGAAATGGGGGGGGGGGGGTATCTATATGTTGGACTCATTTGTCCACTCGGGTTCCCTTTAAAAATAGGTTTTGGTTGAAGATTGATCATATTCAGTGACTAAAATATGCAAAAAAGTTGAGAAAATTAGGGAAATACTTCTGCATGCCACAGTATTAATGAGGAGCCAAGACCAAGGCTGCATTTCACATTCATTAACCAAGGACAGTCGCACGCCAGACTACCACCCTCACCACCATGAAGGTGCAGGCCAATTACACAATAACCACACTGGGCAGGCCTGAGTCAAAGAGGGAGGAAGGAGACTGTCTGACTCAGAAGTAGGTTAGCAAAATCCTGTTGGAGGATTCCCGGAATCAGGAACAGAATCCTCCAATTGAGATTTCTCTGAAAACCTTTTTAGTTTGGAAAAGTTACCGGAACTTGAAGGATCATATGACAGAAGCTGGGTATTGTCCTCTGACCCGAGTGACGCAGACAATCTACAAAGAGTCTGCCATCTCTGTCTCTCTACAGTGACCGGTCTGATGATGACATCAAGGGCCTTCGCATAGATGACCAGAATGTGGTCAAAATGGCCGGGTGGCACTCAAGACAGACCGACCCACGGCCCGAGAGACAGACCGACCCACGGCCCGAGAGACAGACCGACCCACGGCCCGAGAGACAGACCGACCCACGGCCCGAGAGACAGACCAAAGGCAGCAGAGCCCTGTGAACCTCCATGTTGTCAATACAGACCACAGGCAGTGGAAGATAAAGCATCCTTTGTATGAAAGTCTGTTGGCCAGCACCACAACCCCCCCTATCCTTATCTGTTGAACACTGGGGTTGTGCAGGCTGAGGTACCAGCAGCTTGCATTGTGGAACATCTTAAAGCTCAATAGGTCATTTGCTGGAGATGAGAAATTAGTCACTCAATAGAACAAAATATAAGTAATGATATTTCTAGATGTCAATCTGCCACACGTTTCCTTGAACGTCGCACTACAAAATATAGGCTACATTGTTTTCATTGAAGGACCAACGGAGGGTGAGAAGGACACCGTGAATGAAGTAAAGAAAAAAACATGATCCACTGGAGAAGCACTGTTGAGCCAACTTTACTCCCTTAACAGCTCATACGAAATAGTTCAGTAAGTCATTTTGGATTCACTTTTAAATATGTTCATACATCAAAAAATGGATCTAATATAATAAAAACAAAAAAAGAATAAAATAAAAACAAGTTTTACATGGAGTAGGTGGTTACGTCCTCGTGAGCCTACAAATCGGTTTCGGGGAATATTCCAGAACATTTAGGTAGCTACATACTGCATCTTCCTGACATCCTGAAACACCATTTCATTCGTTCAGCATTTCATTTGCTATGTTAAAGTACATACAGGCCAGGCAACTAATTCATGTAATAGAATTACACAGAGTCAGAGACATGTTTCCATTGTTGTCCTCTTTTGCTAGGTTAGTGGCAGAAACATTAGTGACATGGGCACTGATATGCACGCAATCATACACAATATCCACACAAAAAAAATGCATATATATATTTTACACATATACATACAATTGAAGGCAAAAGTTTACATGCATTTATGTTGGAGACATTAAAACTCATTTTTCAACCACTCCACAAATTCCTTGTTAACAAAGTATAGTTTTGGCAAGTTTGTTAGGACATCTACTTTGTGCTTGACACAAGTAATTTTCCCAACAGTTATTTACAGACAGATGATTTAACTTACAATAAACTATGTCACAATTTCAGTGGGTCAGAATTTCACATACACTAAGTTGACTCTGCCTTGGAATATTCCAGAAAATAATGTCATGGCTTTAGAAGCTTCTGATAAGCTAATTGACATAATTTGAGTCAATTGGAGGTGTACCTGAGGATGTATTTCAAGGCCTACCTTCAAACTCAGTGCCTCTTTGCTTGACATTATGGGAAAATCAAAAGAAAAATCAGCCAAAAACTCAGAAAATAATTGTAGACCTCCACAAGTCTGGTTCATCCTTAGGAGCAATTTCCAAAGGGAATTTTCACTCTGATTAAATGTCAGGAATTGTGAAAAACTGAGTTCAAATGTATTTGGCTAAGGTGTATGTAAACTTCAAAATTCAACTGTATGTATGTATATACACACACACACAGTACAGGCCAGAACACATGGCTGAGAAACCGTTTCTGCCAGTCTTTTGGTTCAAAGCCAAAGCCACTCTCTCTCTCTCTCTGTGTGTGTGTGTGTGTGTGTGTCTGTGTCTGTGTCTGTGTCTGTGTCTGTGTCTGTGTCTGTGTCTGTGTCTGTGTGTGTGTGTGTGTGTGTGTGTGTGTGTGTGTGTGTGTGTGTGTGTGTGTGTGTGTGTGTGTGTGTGTGTGTGTGTGTGTGTGTGTGTGTGTGTGTGTGTGTGTGTGTGTGTGTGTGTGTGTGTGTGTGTGTGTGTGTGTGTGTGTGTGTGTGTGTGTGTGTGTGTGTGTGTGTGTGTGTGTGTGTGTGTGGAGTGGCTTTGAACCAAAAGACAGAAACGGTTTCTCAGCCATGGAGTTTTTCTCCACCTTCATATTTAAAAACGTGTTCTGGCCCGTACCACTCTTGAACCGACATGGCACAAAATCTGTAGCACTGCCTCTCGTGGCGTAGGAATGACAGTCTCTAACAGTAGTAAGGCAGCCCTTCAGATACTAGGGGGACTGTACCATGCACGATTTAATGGTCTAATTCAAGCGTCTGCTGAATGACTCTTTCATCAACTGATCGCCACCGTAGTACACTGAGCTGAGAAGGGCCAACAAGAGCCCGAGGGAGAAGATTCAGCAAGACCCTTGACATTATAGCCTGAGCTGCCTGTAGCTTGTTATTAAATGAACAAATGGAAGCTTCTGTACCACGTAGAGTATGCAGTCAAAGTGAGGCTGCCTGCAGAGTATGCAGTCAAAGTGAGGCTGTAGAGTATGCAGTCAAAGTGAGGCTGTAGAGTATGCAGTCCAAGTGAGGCTGCAGAGTATGCAGTCAAAGTGAGGCTGCAGAGTATGCAGTCAAAGTGAGGCTGTAGAGTATGCAGTCAAAGTGAGGCTGTAGAGTATGCAGTCAAGTGAGGCTGCAGAGTATGCAGTCCAAGTGAGGCTGCAGAGTATGCAGTCAAAGTGAGGCAAGGAACACTGCTGCAAGTGTGAAAAACTGAGTTCAAATGTATTTGGCTAAGGTGTATGTAGGGTAGCCTAGTGGTTAGAGCGTTGGACTAGTAACCGAAAGGTTGCAAGTTCGAATCCCCGAGCTGACAAGGTACAAATCTGTCATTCTGCCCCTGAACAGGCAGTTAACCCACTGTTCCTAGGCCGTCATTGAAAATAAGAATTTGTTCTTAACTGACTTGCCTAGTAAAATAAAGGTAAAATAAAACAATTAAAGGTCCCTTTTTCTCTAGAAATGTGACCTTTCTGACTTGAAACTTCACTTTCTGGTTGACCTTGGCAATTACTCCCCTGTGCAGGAACCTGTCTTGTGAACAGCCTAACTATCGAACACAGTTCTCGGCTGTAACCGCTGTGTCACCAACTGTAACTAACACCTGATGATCTACCTAGCCTAATCTTAAAGCCAAATAAAGTGGACTCCATTGTCCCCAAATGAAGAGACCGCTTGTTGTCTGAGCCAGTTACTGATACTCGTCAGTTCTGCACTAAGCTGGCTCTCAACCATACTGTTGTATTTTAGCTTATTTATTTATCAAATAAGGTAGATTTTCAAAAACAAATGCAACAGATATTCAGAGACTGGGGGACAACCAGGAAAATCTGAATAAAGATAGAGGACAGATGGTAGAGGAGAGAGACTGGGGGACAACCAGGAAAATCTGAATAAAGATAGAGGACAGATGGTAGAGGAGAGAGACTGGGGGACAACCAGGAAAATCTGAATAAAGATAGAGGACAGATGGTAGAGGAGAGAGACTGGGGGACAACCAGGAAAATCTGAATAAAGATAGAGGACAGATGGTAGAGGAGAGAGACTGGGGGACAACCAGGAAAATCTGAATAAAGATGGAGGACAGATGGTAGAGGAGAGAGACTGGGGGACAACCAGGAAAATCTGAATAAAGATAGAGGACAGATGGTAGAGGAGAGAGACTGGGGGACAACCAGGAAAAGCTGAATAAAGAGGAGACGGGAGTGGAGAGACTGGAGTGGAGTAGAGAGACACGGTAGAGGAGAGACACGGTAGAGGAGAGAGACTGGGGGACAACCAGGAAAAGCTGAATAAAGATAGAGGAGAGACACGGGAGAGGAGAGACACGGGAGAGGAGAGACACGGGAGAGGAGAGACACGGGAGAGGAGAGACACGGGAGAGGAGAGACACGGGAGAGGAGAGACACGGGAGAGGAGAGACACGGGAGAGGAGAGACACGGGAGAGGAGAGACACGGGAGAGGAGAGACACGGGAGAGGAGAGACACGGGAGAGGAGAGACACGGGAGAGGAGAGACACGGGAGAGAGAGGGAGAGGAGAGACACGGGAGAGGAGAGACACGGGAGAGGAGAGACACGGGAGAGGAGAGACACGGGAGAGGAGAGACACGGGAGAGGAGAGACACGGGAGAGGAGAGACACGGGAGAGGAGAGACACGGGAGAGGAGAGACACGGGAGAGGAGAGACACGGGAGAGGAGAGACACGGGAGAGGAGAGACACGGGAGAGGAGAGGTCAAAGTAACACAGGATCAGAGGGGTGTGTGGAATCAAAGTATGACAGCGAGAATAAATGAATGAACGCCAAAACGTCTTTCCTTTGATGGCGCTGTAAGAAGCAAAAAGGGCACTTATTAATCACGTTTGTGGACATGGATTTAGGAATCCGTAATCAACACAATTTCAGAAAGTTAACAGATTTATACATCTCATGCCTAGTTTGTTTCTGTTTGGGACTAGTGAACCAGATCCATGAAATCAATATATTGATCCGCATGAGCTTGCAGCAAAAAAATATCTAACATTCTTGAAAGCAGATCATCCCCCCCCTACTTTAAACACTGCGGATAAATTAAATATATATACTGAACAAAAATATAAAAACGGAATATGTTGTTGGTCCCATGTTTCATGATCTGAAATAAAATCCCGGAAATGTTCCTGATGTACAAAAAGCTTATTCCTCTCAAATTCTGCGATTTTTGTTTTTTACATCCCTGTTATTGAGCATTTCTCCTTTGCCTAGAAGATCCACCCACCTGACAGGTGTGGCATATCAAGAAGTTGATTAAACAGCATGATCATTACACATGTGCACCTTGTGCTGGGGGCAATAAAAGGCCACAAAAAAAATGTACAGTTTTATCACACAACACAATGCCACAGATGTCTCCAGTTGAAGGAGTGTGTAATTGGCAAGCTGACTGCAGGAATGTCCACCAGAGATGTGGCCAGAGATGTTAATTTCTCTACCATAAGCCACCAACGTAGTTTGAGAGAATTTGGCAGTACGTCTAACTGGCCTCACAACTGTAACCACGTCAACCCAGGACCTCCACATCCGGCTTCTTCGCCTGCGGGATCGTCAGACCAGCCACCCAGACTGCTGATGAAAAACTGTCAGAAACGCTCTCAGGGAAGCTCATCTGAGTTCTTGTCGTCCTCACCAGGGTGTTGACCTGACTGCAGTTTGGCGTTGTAACCCGGCGTCAGTGGGAAAACGTGGACCTTCGACGGCCACTGGCACGCTGGAGAAGTATACTCTTCAAGGATGAATCCCAGCTTTAACCGATGGTGTTACGTCGGTAAGAGGTTTGCTGATGTCAACGTTGTGAACAGAGTGCCCCATGGTGGCAGTGGGGTCACGGTAAGGGTATTAAGCTACGAACAACAAACACAATTGCATTTTATTGATGGTGATTTGAATGCAGAGAGATACCGTGATGAGATCCTGAGGCCCATCGTCGTGCCATTCATCCACCATCACCTCTCGTTTCAGCATGATAATGCACAGCCCCATGTTGCAAGGATCTGTACACAATTCCTGGAAGCTGAAAATGTCCCAGTTCTTCCATGGCCTGCATACTCACTATACATGTCACCCATTGAGCATGTTTGGGATGCTCTGGAATGACATGTATGAGAGCATCATCCAGTTCCCGCCAATATCCAGCAACTTCGCACAGCCATTGAAGAGGAGTGGGACAACATTCCACAGCCATTGAAGAGGAGTGGGACAACATTCCACAGCCATTGAAGAGGAGTGGGACAACCTTCCACAGCCATTGAAGAGGAGTGGGACAACCTTCCACAGCCATTGAAGAGGAGTGGGACAACCTTCCACAGCCATTGAAGAGGAGTGGGACAACCTTCCACAGCCATTGAAGAGGAGTGGGACAACATTCCACAGCCATTGAAGAGGAGTGGGACAACATTCCACAGCCATTGAAGAGGAGTGGGACAACATTCCACAGCCATTGAAGAGGAGTGGGACAACATTCCAAAATCAACAGCCTGATCAACTTTATGCGAAGGTAGATGTGTCACCCTGCATGAGGCAAATGGTGGTCACACCAGACACTGACTGGTTTTCTGATCCATGCCCCTACATTTCTACTAAGGTATCTGTGAACAACAGATGTATATCTATATTACCAGTCATGTGAAATCCTTAGTTCATGGCCCAATTCATTTATTTACTTCCTTATATGAACTAACTCATTAAAATAATTGCGTTTGTATTTCTGTTCCGTAGCTAGATCCCTTTGGACAAGATTTTACTTGACATCAAAAGACGACATCTAGCATTCCCACATCCAAATCATGGTAATAATAATAATAAAGTAATGAGTGAAATGTTTATTAACATTAATAAATAGTTTGTTGTTGATCGTTTGTCTGATTGCATGCACTGCTTTTCCCCCCCGAGTACGTGTGTATGTAACACATGGGGTGGGTGTGAATTAATTGCATTATGCATTGTGATGAAATTGTACTTACATATGCTATACAATACATTTACAGTGTATTCACATAGTATTCAGACCCCTGGACCCCCCCCTCCCATTTTGTTACGTTGCAGCCTTTTTCCAAAATGCATTTAAAAAAATCCTCAATCTACACACAATACCCCATAATGACAAACCGAAAACATGTTTAGAATTTCTTGCAAATGTATTCAAATACATAACAGAAATACCTTATTTACGTAAGTATTCACACTTTGCTATGAGACTCGAAATTGAGCTCAGATGCATCCTGCTTCCATTAATCATCCTTGAGATGTTTCTACAACTTCATTGGAGTCCACCTGTGGTAAATGCAACTGATTGGACATGATTTGGAAAAGCTGTCTATGTAGGGTCCCACAGTTGACAGTGCATGTCAGAGCAAAAACCAAGCTGAGGTCAAAGGAATTGTCCGTAGAGCCCCGAGACAGGATTGTGTCGAGGCACAGATCTGAGGAGCAGTACAAAAAACATTTCTGCAGCATTGAAGATTCAAGAACACAGTGGCCTCCATTCTGAAATGGAAGTTTGGAACCACCATGAATCGTCCTGTAACTGGCCGCCCAACCAAACTGACCAATCGGGGGAGAAGGGCCTTGGTCAGGGAGGTGACTAAGAACCCGATGGTCACTGACAGAGCTCCAAAGTTTCTCTATGGAGATGGGAGAACCTCCCAGAAGAACAACCATCTCTGCAGCACTCCACCAATCACCAAGCTGATCACCAATCAGACCTTTATGGTAGAGTGTACAGACAGTGGCTGCTCCTCAGGAAAAGGCACAACAGCCCTTTTCGAGTTTGCCAAAAGGCACCTAAAGCATTCAGACCATGAGAAACACGATTGTCTGGTTTGACGAAACCAAGATTGAACTGAATGCCTGAATGCCAAGCGTCACGTCTGGAAGAAACCCTACGGGGAAGCATGGTGGTGGCAGCATCATGCTGTGGGGATGTTTTCAGCGGCAGGGACTGGGAGACTCGTCAGGATCGAGGCAAAGATTAACAGAGCATAGTACAGAGATCCTTGATGAAAACCTGCTCCAAAGTACCTCAGACTGGGGTGAAGGTTTACCTTCCAACAGGACAACGACCCTAAGCACACAGCCAAGACAACGCAGGAGTGGCTTTGGGACAAGACTTAATGTCCTTGAGTGGCCCAGGCATAGCCCGGACTTGAACCCAATCTAAAATCTCTGGAGAGACCTGATAATAGCTGTGCAGGGACACTCCCCATCCAACCTGACAGAGCTTGAGAGGATCTGCAGGGAAGAATGGGAGAAACTCCCCAAATACAGGTGTGCCAAGCTGGTAGCGTCATACACAAAAATACTCTAGGCTGTAATTGTTGAAGCACCTTTGGCAGCAAAGTACTGAGTAAAGGGTCTGAATACTGACGTGGACTTGATATAACGTTTACCTGGTCGTGCTGCTGCTCCGGTTTCAACTATTCTGCCTGCAGCTATGGAACCCTGACCTGTTCACCGGAGCTGCTACCTTCTTGTCGCGGAGCTGCTACCTTCTTGTCGCGGAGCTGCTACCTTCTTGTCGCGGAGCTGCTACCTTCTTGTCGCGGAGCTGCTACCTTCTTGTCGCGGAGCTGCTACCTTCTTGTCGCGGAGCTGCTACCTTCTTGTCGCGGAGCTGCTACCTTCTTGTCGCGGAGCTGCTACCTTCTTGTCGCGGAGCTGCTGTTTTCGACTCGCTCTCTACCACACCTGCCGTCTAACTGAATGCTCGGCTATGAAAAACCAACTGACATTTACTCCTGATGTGCTGACCTGTTGCACCCTCTACAACCACTGTGATTATTATTATCTGATCCTGCTGGTCATCTATGAACGTTTGAACGTTTGAACATCTTGGCCATGTTCTGTTATAATCTCCACCCTGCACAGCCAGAAGAGGACTGGGCATCTCTCATAGCCTGGTTCCTCTAGGTTTCTTCCTAGGTTTTGGCCTTTCTAGAGAGTTTTTCCTAGCCACCGTGCTTCTACATCTGCATTGCTTGCTGTTTGTGGTATTTAGGCTGGGTTTCTGTACAGCACTTTGAGATATCAGCTGATGTACGAAGGACTTTATAAATACATTTGATTGATATTTCCGTTTGACATTTTTTATACATTTGGAAAAATTCTGTTTTTGCTTTGTCATTATGGGTTAAGTGTGTAGATTGATGAGGGGGAAAAAAACAATTTCATAATTTTTTTAATACGGCTGTAATGTAACAAAATGTAGAAAAAGTCTAGAGGTCTGAATACTTTGAATGCACTGCATATAAAAAATATATATAGTTACCATGGAGACATTGGAGATATAGCAGATAACAATCATGAGTCATTTAAATAAACCACCATCCTGGGTCACCGTCTCAGCAGGACCATAGACTTTCTGGGAAATGTGTAAATGAGATGAAAATTAGAGAGATAGAAAGAGAGGCAAAAGAAAAAGAGGGTATTTTGTGGGCTTTTTGTTTGAGGAAAACAAAATGGAGGCCGATACACAACAGTTAACATAACAAGGATGGTTATATGCGGAGAATGGAGAGAAAGAAAAGAAAGAACAGAGAATGACAGAAAGATTAAAAGTCTTCAACTCGTCCGATCAGACCAGATAAACCAGGGGAACTGGATGACAATGAACACACACCTCTGAATCGCTCTCTGGTGTGCGCTGGAAGAAGTAGATTGTGTCTGGACAACGGGAGCTCTCAGCAGTCTCACACCCTAAGGTTTACACAGTGAACTCTGGTTACCTAGCGATATGTCGTGGCTGCAGTAGCTTCACTGAATAACGTCAGACTCGCTTTATGCTCAACACCCTCGTCTCAGGGGGTACTGAAACTTTGATGAATCTTGTGATTACTGTAATCAAATGTATTTATAAAGTCCTTCTTACATCAGCTGATATCTCAAAGTGCTGTACAGAAACCCAGCCTAAAACCCCAAACAGCAAGCAATGCAGGTGTAGAAGCACGGTGGCTTGGAAAAACTCCCTAGAAAGGCCAGAACCTAGGAAGAAACCTAGAGAGGAACCAGGCTATGAGGGGTGGCCAGTCCTCTTCTGGCTGTGCCGGGTGCTATGTCAACGTACCTCTTCTGAATAGCTCCTGGAGGCTCTCAGCACTCTGACTGAGGACAGCCCAGACCTCCTCCTCTTGAAGGGGACCTCCTCGCACCTCCAGAGCTTCAGCCAGAGAGACATGCATCGTCCCTGAGAGGAGAAAATAAACACACATTATTATTCAAACGTGCTAAGTGGGGACAGTGGTTTACAGTATATTGAAATTATAACAAAACCAAAAAATGATGGACATGCATCATCCCGGAGGGACAGAAATAACAAATACATTTAAAACATACTTTAGCTTAGTGGTTTGTTGTAATTGGGGAGGGGGGTGTTAATTCCAGGGAGTGGGGATCTCCTGTAAACAGATCTTATGTTATGTGATTCATTCCACGCGAGTTTTAAAACGGGAGAGGAGAGAAAGAGGATAAAGAATGTGATGTCACTACAACACCAGTAGTGTAATACGGGCAAGGTCTCCCATCACATATTGCTCTCCTCCAGCTGACACGGCGCACCGGCCCCGTGACGCAACGGCCCCGTGACGCAACGGCCCCGTGACGCAACGGCCCCGTGACGCAACGGCCCCGTGACGCAACGGCCCCGTGACGCAACGGCCCCGTGACGCAACGGCCCCGTGACGCAACGGCCCCGTGACGCAACAGCCCCGTGACACAACAGCCCCGTGACACAACAGCCCCGTGACACAACAGCCCCGTGACACAACAGCCCCGTGACACAACAGCCCCGTGACACAACAGCCCAGTGACACAACAGCCCAGTGACACAACAGCCCAGTGACACAACAGCCCAGTGACACAACAGCCCAGTGACACAACAGCCCAGTGACACAACAGCCCAGTGACACAACAGCCCAGTGACACAACAGCCCAGTGACACAACAGCCCAGTGACACAACAGCCCAGTGACACAACAGCCCAGTGACACAACAGCCCAGTGACACAACAGCCCAGTGACACAACAGCCCAGTGACACAACAGCCCAGTGACACAACAGCCCAGTGACACAACAGCCCAGTGACACAACAGCCCAGTGACACAACAGCCCAGTGACACAACAGCCCAGTGACACAACAGCCCAGTGACACAACAGCCCAGTGACACAACAGCCCAGTGACACAACAGCCCAGTGACGTACTTATAAAAGCCAGGGAGTGTGAGGAATAACAACTCCCTCCATGAACACAGGAGACTATTATATATGAGAAACACACCCCCCCCTTCCCCCAAAAAATACCAAAGACTCCAACGACCCGAAACGTGGACTGTTCTCCATGCTACAGTTCGGCAGGCGGTACCGGTGCATCAAGGTTCGGACCAACAGACTCACACAGCTTCTAGATGGTTAAATAGATGACTACTGTTCTACTACAGACTATCCTCACTGACCGTGCCCATCGACAGGTCTCTCTCTACACACTCAGACAACCTACGCTGCTGCTAAAATCATTATTGATTAAATAACCCCATTACATTATTATTACTGTCCATTGATTATTGAGTGTCATTACATTAGTTGTTTATTCTGCTACTAGTCACTATTACTCCTGTTTACAAGAATACATTAGTATCTATTTATCCTGCTCCTGGTCACTAAAATCAGAAAAAATAAAGAAACGTCCTCGCACTGTCAAGTTTGCTGAAAATAAACGCAATTGACATATAAGATTCAACAGACAAACTGAACAAGGTCCACAGACATGTGACTAGAAGAAATTGAATAATGTGCCCCTGAACAAAGGGGGGATCAATATCAATATAGGTCCTTCTGTAGCTCAGTTGGTAGAGCATGGCGCTTGTAACGCCAGGGTAGTGGGTTCGATCCCCGGGACCACCCATACGTAGAATGTATGCACACATGACTGTAAGTCGCTTTGGATAAAAGCGTCTGCTAAATGGCATATATTATTATTTATTATATATTATATATTTCAAAAGTAACAGTCGATGCTTCTACACCCGTTTGGGGTTTTAGGCTGGGTTTCTGTACAGCACTTTGTGACATCAGCTGATGTAAGAAGGGCTTTATAAATACATTTGATTGATTATCTGGAGTGGCCGCCACCGGCATTAAGTACTGCACTGCATCAGGTTTGCCAGTTCTTGCTGTGAGAGGTTACCCCACTCTTCCACCAAGGCACCTGCACGTTCCCAGACATTTCTGGGGGGAATGGCCCTAGCCCTCACCCTCCGATCTAACAGGTCCCAGACGTGCTCAATGGGATTGAGATCCGGGCTCTTCGCTGGCCATGCCAAAACACTGACATTCCTGTCTTGCAGGAAATCACACACAGAACAACCAGTATGGCTGGTGGCATTGTCATGCTGGAGGGTCATATATCAGGATGAGCCTGCAGGAAGTGTACCACATGAGGGTGGAGGATGTCTTCCCTGTAACGCACAGCATTGAGTTTGCCTGCAATGACAACAAGCTCAGTCCGATGATGCTGTGACACACCGCCCCAGACCATGACGGACCCTCCACCTCCAGATCGATCCCTCTCCAGAATACAGGCCTCGGTGTAACGCTCATTCCTTCAACAATAAACGCGAATCTGACCATCACCCCTGGTGAGACAAAACCGCGACTCGTCAGTGAAGAGCACTTTTTGCCAGTCCTGTCTGGTCCAGCGACGGTGGGTTTGTGCCCATAGGCGACGTTGTTGCCGGAGACGTCTGGTGAGGACCTGCCTTACAACAGGCCTACAAGCACACAGTCCAGCCTCTCTCAGCCTATTGCGGACAGTCTGAGCATTGGAGGGATTGTGCGTTCTTGGTGTAACTTGGACAGTTGTTGCCAATCCCGTACCTGTCCCGCAGGTGTGATGTTCGGATGTACCAATCCTGTGCAGGTGTGGTTACACTCTGCCACTGCGAGGACAATCGCTGTCCGTCCCATCTCCCTGTAGGGCTGTCTTAGGCGTCTCACAGTACAGACATTGCAATTTATTGCCCTGGCCAGATCTGCAATCCTCATGCCTCCTTGTAAATCAAAGGAGGCATCAGCTGTACATAGTCTATTGGTAAATAGCCCATCCATTTTCACCTACCTCATCCCCATACTGTTTTTATACTGTTTTTTATTTATTTACTTTTCTGCTCTTTTGCACACCAATATCTCTACCTGTACATGACCATCTGATCATTTATCACTCCAGTGTTAATCTGCAAAATTGTATTATTCGCCTACCTCATGCCTTTTGCACACATTTTATATAGACTGCCCATTTTTTTCCTACTGTGTTATTGACTTGTTAATTGTTTACTCCATGTGTAACTCTGTGTTGTCTGTTCACACTGCTATGCTTTATTTTGGCCAGGTCGCAGTTGCAAATGAGAACTTGTTCTCAACTAGCCTACCTGGTTAAATAAAGGTGAAATAAAAAATAAAAAAATCAAAGTTTGTCACGTGCGCCGAATACAACATGCCTAAGGCACATTCATGCAGATGAGCAGGGAGCTTGGGCATCTTTCTTTTGGCATTTTACAGAGTCAGTAGCAAGGCCTCTTTAGTGTGCTAAGTTTTCATAACTGTGACCTTAATTGCCTACCATCTGTCCATTCCACAGGTGCATGTTCATTAACTTTAGGGATAGGGGGCAGCATTTTCACTTTGGATGAATTGCGTGCCCATAGTGAACTGCCTCCTACTCTGTCCTAGATGCTAATATATGCATATTATTATTACTATTGGATTTTAAAAAACACTGGAGTTTCTAAAACTGTTTGAATTATGTCTGAGTATAACAGAAACGATAGGGCAGGCAAACTTCCAAACAGGAAGTGGAAATCCTGGGGCTGGTTGATTTAACTCATCGCCTATTCCCATCCCAGTAAGATATGGATGTGTTCGCACTTCCTACGCCTTCCACTAGATGTCAACAGTCAGTAGAACGTGGAATGAAGCCTCTAGTGTGATGTGGGACCGGATGGCAGCTATTTGAGTCAGTGGTCTGGCAGAATGCCAGTTCCTGGTTATGCGCATTACTCTTGATATCGCCATGCGTTCCATTACTCTGTAGATAAAAACGAATGCTCCGGTTGGAAGGTTATTGGATATGATAATAACATCCTGAAGATTGATTCTCTACTTCGTTTGACCAGTTTATTCGACCTGGAATATAACCTTTTGAAGTTTGTCCGAGTTCGCCTGGATCAGCGCCAGCTTTTGGACATGTGAACTAAACGTGCTAACAAAAGTAGCTAATTGGACACTAGTAATGGACATTATCGAACAAAACGATTTATTGCGGAACTAGGATTCCTGGCACTGCATTCTGATGAAAGATCAAAGGTCAGGGAATATTTATGATGTAATTTTGTATTTCTGTTGACTCAACATGGCGGAGTAATGTTGTTACTTCTGAGTGCCGTCTCAGAATAGTGCATGGTATGCTTTTTTGTGTTTTTTTTTAAATCTGACACAGCGGTTGCATTAAGAACAAGTGTATCTTTTAATTATATGTAAAACATGTATCTTTCATCAAAGTTTATGTTGAGTATTTCTGTTATTTCTGTGATTATTTCGGATATTCGAGGCATTTCTGAACATGGCGCCAATGTATACCGAGATTAGTGGATATAAATATGCATATTATCGAACAAAACATAAATGTATTGTGTAACATGTCCTATGAGTGTCATCTGATGAAGATTATCAAAGGTTAGTGATTCATTTTCTCTAATTCTGCTTTTGTGACTATCTTTGGCTGGGAAAAATGGCTGTGTGTTTTTTGGATTTGGTGGTGATCTAACAAATATACGTTACGTTTTCGCTGTAAAACATTTTTTAAAATCTTAACACGATGGGTAGATTAACCACATGTTTATCTTTCATTTGCTGTATTGGACTTGTTAATGTGTGAAAGTAAAGTATTTTGAAAATATATTTTGAATTTCCTGCGCTGCCTTTTCAGCGGAATGTTGGGGGGGGGTTCCATTAACGGAACGTGTGTCATAGACATGTTATTTGATTATGTTTCATTGAACAAGCGTGGGAAACAGTGTTAAAACCCTTTACATTTACATTTAAGTCATTTAGCAGACGCTCTGGAGATCTATTTGTATATTTACGAATTATCTTTGAAAGACAAGGGTCCTGAAAAAGGGACACTTTTTTTCTGAGTTTATATATTACCATTAGTACATTAGTGTCAGTATTTATTATATTCCTTCTACTAGGAACTTTACATGCATACAAGGCTGAAAACTGAGTTCACAAAACATTAGGAACAGGTTCCTAATATTAAGTTGCACTCCATTTTGCCCTCAGAACAACCTCAATTCGTCAGGGCATGGACTCTACAAGGTGTCAAAAGCATTCCACAGGGATGCTGGGCCATGTTGACTCCAATGCTTCCCACTGTTGGTGTCAAGTTGGCTCCATGTTCTTTGGATGGTGGATCATTCTTGATACACAAACGGTTGAGCGTGAAAATCTCAACAGCGTGGCACTTATTGATACAAACCAGCTCGCCTAGCACATACTACCATCATTCAAAGGCACTTAAATATTTTGTCTTGCTCATTTAATGGAACACATACAAAATTCATATTTCAAGGCTTATATATATATATATATATATTATCCTTTAATTGAAGTGGATTTAACAAGTGACATCAATAAGAGATCGTAGATTTAATCTGGTCAGTCTCATGTTCCTAATGTTCTGTCCACTTCGTGTATATCCTACTACCAGTCACTTTATATGTATAAACCCACATCAAATCAAATCCAATTTTATTTGTCACATACACATGGTTAGCAGATGTTAAATGCGAGTGTAGAGAAATGCTTGTGCTTCTAGTTCCGACAATGCAGTGATAACCAACAAGTAATCTAACTAACAATTCCAAAACTACTGTCTTATACACAGTGTAAGGGGATAAGGAACATGTACATAAGGATATATGAATGAGTGATGGTACAGAGCAGCATACAGTAGATGGTATCGAGTACAGTATATACATATGAGATGAGTGTGTAGACAAAGTAAACAAAGTGGCATAGTTAAAGTGGCTAGTGATACATGTGTTACATAAGGATGCAGTCGATGATGTAGAGTACAGTATATACATATGCATATGAGATGAATAATGTAGGGTAAGTAACATTATATAAGGTAGCATTGTTTAAAGTGGCTAGTGATATATTTACATCATTTCCCATCAATTCCCATTATTAAAATGGCTGGAGTTGGGTCAGTGTCAATGACAGTGTGTTGGCAGCAGCCACTCAATGTTAGTGGTGGCTGTTTAACAGTCTGATGGCCTTGAGATAGAAGCTGTTTTTCAGTCTCTCGGTCCCAGCTTTGATGCACCTGTACTGACCTCGCCTTCTGGATGATAGCGGGGTGAACAGGCAGTGGTTCGGGTGGTTGATGTCCTTGATGATCTTTATGGCCTTCCTGTAACAACGGGTGGTGTAGGTGTCCTGGAGGGCAGGTAGTTTGCCCCCGGTGATGCGTTGTGCAGTCCTCACTACCCTCTGGAGAGCCTTACGGTTGAGGGCGGAGCAGTTGCCGTACCAGGCGGTGATACAGCCCGCCAGGATGCTCTCGATTGTGCATCTGTAGAAGTTTGTGAGTGCTTTTGGTGACAAGCCGAATTTCTTCAGCCTCCTGAGGTTGAATAGGCGCTGCTGCGCCTTCTTCACGACGCTGTCAGTGTGAGTGGACCAATTCAGTTTGTCTGTGATGTGTATGCCGAGGAACTTAAAACTAGCTACCCTCTAAACTACTGTTCCATCGATGTGGATAGGGGGGTGTTCCCTCTGCTGTTTCCTGAAGTCCACAATCATCTCCTTAGTTTTGTTGACGTTGAGTGTGAGGTTATTTTCCTGACACCACACTCCGAGGGCCCTCACCTCCTCCCTGTAGGCCGTCTCGTCGTTGTTGGTAATCAAGCCTACCACTGTTGTGTCGTCCGCAAACTTGATGATTGAGTTGGAGGCGTGCGTGGCCACGCAGTCGTGGGTGAACAGGGAGTACAGGAGAGGGCTCAGAACGCACCCTTGTGGGGCCCCCGTGTTGAGGATCAGCGGGGAGAAGATGTTGTTGCCTACCCTCACCACCTGGGGGCGGCCCGTCAGGAAGTCCAGTACCCAGTTGCACAGGGCGGGGTCGAGACCCAGGGTCTCGAGCTTGATGACGAGCTTGGAGGGTACTATGGTATTGAATGCCGAGCTGTAGTCGATGAACAGCATTCTCACATAGGTATTCCTCTTGTCCAGGTGGGTTAGGGCAGTGTGCAGTGTGGTTGAGATTGCATCGTCTGTGGACCTATTTGGGCGGTAAGCAAATTGGAGTGGGTCTAGGGTGTCAGGTAGGGTGGAGGTGATATGGTCCTTGACTAGTCTCTCAAAGCACTTCATGATGACGGAAGTGAGTGCTACGGGGCGGTAGTCGTTTAGCTCAGTTACCTTAGCTTTCTTGGGAACAGGAACAATGGTGGCCCTCTTGAAGCATGTGGGAACAGCAGACTGGTATAGGGATTGATTGAATAGCGTTTGGCTGGAGTAGCGTTTGGCTGGAGCAAGGAGTTTGAGTGGCCAGGCAAAGGAAAGAGCTTTCAAGGTAAGAATTTCGCTGTACCTGTTTTACACCGGATTGTATCCTGTCCATGTGGCAAATAAATTCTGAATCTATTAAAACATTAGCAGGGGTTAAAAAAACAAAAATCACATGACTGAAACTGAAGTCCATCTCAGATCTATTGTCTGGGGCAAAGTTAACCACCTCTTTCATGTAAAACTGTATTTGTAAACAAGCGCAATTGAGTAGAGAAATAAAACCTGGCAGCATGCTGAACGAGACTTTTGTATTTTAAAAAAAAAGTTGTTTCCTTACAAAGTTTGATTTATATACACTTTTAGATTTTAGAACCTGTGAACGCTACAATCGGTCCCGGGATACTGCCTGACCAAAAAGCCTGAAGTTCTGTCATCATCTGCAGTTCTATTGTAAGAAACATATTTGTTCCCAAGGCAAAAACCTTGTGCTATCCTGGAGCACGAGTACGGGAGATTACAAGGATGCTTCCGACTGTTTTATGACAGATGCCGGGAACTGACGCTGTCGTAATCCATGTAATCTGAGTTTCCAAGATGGTGCAGCAGTAAAACGTGTTTGTTTTAATCCCATGTAAATATTCTGTAAAAGAAAAAAAATAGTTGACAATCACCGTATTCTTATCGGAAGACATAACAGCCTTGGTTTCTCTAATGACTGCCTCGCCTGGTTCACCAACTACTTCTCAGATTGAGTTTATTGTGTCAAATCGGAGGGCCTGTTGTCCAGACCTCTGGCAGTCTATGGGGGTGCCACAGGGTTCAATTCTCGGGCCGACTCTCTTCTCTGTATACATCTATGATGTCGCTCTCGCTGCGGGTGATTCTTTGATTCACCTCTACGCAGACGACACCATTCTGTATACATCTGGCCCTTCTTTGGACACTTAACTAACCTCCAAAAAGAGCTTCAACCCTCCTTCAGTGGCCTACAACTGCTCTTAAATGTTAGTAAATCTAATTACATGCTCTTCAACAGATCGCTGCCTGCACCCGCCCGCCTAGCATCACTAATCTGGATGGTTCGGACTTAGAACATGTGGACAACTATAAATACCTAGGTGTCTGGCAAATGACACTGCATTCCATTTCATATTTACAACGATTTAGAAATGTCATTCTATATTATTAATGACAGATGTATTATTAAAAATGGTCCCTCCTGAGGCCTCCCGGGTGGCGCTGTGCCACCAGAGACCCTGGGTTCGCACCCTGGCTCTGTCGTAACCGGCCGCGACCGGGAGGTCCGTGGGGCGACGCACAATTGGCCTAGCGTCGTCCGGGTTAGGGAGGGCTTGGCCGGTAGGGATATCCTTGTCTCATCGCGCACCAGCAACTCCTATGGCGGGCAGAGCGTGCTAACCAAGATTGCCAGGTGCACGGGGTTTCCTCCGACACATTGGTGCGGCTGGCTTCCGGGTTGGATGCGCGCCGTGTTAAAGAAGCAGTGCGGCTTGGTTGGGTTGTGTATCGGAGGACGCATGACTTTCAGCCTTCGTCTTTCCCGAGCCCGTACAGGAGTTGTAGCGATGAGACAAGATAGTAGCTACTAAAACAATTGGGGAGAAAAAGGGGTAAAATTCAATAAAAAAAATACATTTAAAAAAAGTCCCTCTCCATGTTGTCCACAAAAAGGACACAGAGACTGAACAACTTGACCTGCAGCCACCCAGGCCTGGTCGTCATTGGCTGGCGAGATCGACACAAATCTTGTGTGGTCGTTTCTTATCAAGAACTGCATCTCAACAGCATCAGAGTCAGTCTTAAAATGGGTTACCAGTCACACAAACTGCCTGTGTATATACACCGAGTATACCACGGAAAATACACAATCCATGTCTCAAGACATAAAAGTCCTTCTTTAACCCAGTCTCCTCTCCCCTTCATTTACACTGATTGAAGTGAATTTAATAAGGGATCATAGCTTTCACCTGGATTCCCCTGGTCAGTCAGTCTATAAAACATTAGGCTCTTTCCATGAAAAAGTGTATACCTCTAACCCTAGACTCAGGGACTGATACTCATTTCATTCCCTTGTGTATTTGAGCTAGATGGACTCATTCTTCACTCATCCCTGCTATATATTGACATATATCATTATGTTTCCTATGAAGGGCTAAACTTCCCTTTCATCATGTGATATGGTAAAAAACAACATTAAATTATAACCTACCAGTGGCACAGGATTTGCATTTTAGTATACATTTGTTGTCAGATTGTAAATCACCTAAGGCTTGCCAGTTGCAGTTAACAAGCATGCACAGGGCAGACTACACAGACCAATAGTGTCACTGGGGGGTACCCGTAGTTACTCAGGAAGTTAAACTGGATCAAAATAAATAAATAGACCTTTTTATTATGCCATGTGATCACATGCAATGCAGCAGTTAGCAGAACAACGCATGATTACAGTTCATATGAGAACGGGAGAATAGATAGAACACACACACACACAGAAAGTTTGCATTCAATCATACTCTAAACGAGTCGACAATAACAACCTCTCCTCATCAGTTACAGATGTGACACTTCCTGCCCAAATCAGGGTTAATTCTATAACATCACTGAATGGATAAACATTTCTTTATTGTTTCATTAACCTTCCGACTTGGTCAGAAACACAGGGGGACCGATGGGGGGTGGGGGTGGGTACCAAAACAAGCTATGTGAGCCCATTGGCCAAAGCTGTGAATTCTGGTTGACTGAAAATAGAGCCTTTCTATCCTACCTTGTACTAAAAAATAAAATAATGTTTTTTTTTTAAAGGCCAAATGTAAATACACACATTCAAGGTAAATCTTTAAAATGGTTAAATAAAGAATAAAGGGATTTTGTTTTTCCATGCGCAGGTTGACCTTACTATTGGAATTGCTCATAAGTAATGTACTAAATAGGGTGGCAGTTAGGACTATCATAGACATGCCTCATTTACAGTAGGTTAACTGCAGAACTAGCACGTGTTCCACTAGAGACACACCTTAACAAATCTCTGCTTGGGAAAAACCTTTTGAATTCATTTCATACAGTCAAATGAGGCAAGACCTGAGAACAAGTCTGAACAATGTAGGGTCTACACTCAATCAGCTTCATATCGTCGGGGTATGGACTCTATGATGTGCCAAGCGTCAAGTCTGGAGGAAACCTGGCACCATCCCTATGGTGGGGGCAGCATCATGCTGTGGGGATGTTCTTTCAGCAGCAGGGACTGGGAGACTAGTCAGGATCGAGGCAAAGATGAACAGAGAAACGTACAGAGATCCTTGATGAAAACCTGCTCCAGAGCACTCAGGACCTCAGACTGGGGTGAAGGTTCATCTTCCAACAGCACAACGACCCTAAGTACACAGCCAAGACAACGCAGGAGTACCGTCAGGACAAGTCTGCAGAGAGAAATGGGAGAACACCCCGCCCAAATACAGGTGTGCCAAGCTTATAGCTTCATACCCAAGAAGACTCAAGGCTGTAATTGCTGCCAAAGGTGCTTCAACAAAAGTACTGGGTAAAGGGTTTGAATACTTATCTACAGTTGAAGTCAGAAGTTTACATACTCTTATGTTGGAGTCATTAAAACTTGTTTTTCAACCACTCCACACATTTCTTGTTAACAAACTATATGTTTTGGCAAGTCAGTTAGGACGTCTACTTTGTGCATGACAAGTAACTTTCCCAACTTGTTTACAGGCAGATTATTTCACTGTTTCACAATTCCAGTGGGTCAGAAGTTTACATACACTAAGTTTACTAAATTTAAACAGCTTGGAAAATACCAGAAAATGATGTCATGGCTTTAGAAGCTCCTGATAGGCTAACTGTCATCATTTGAGTCAATTGGAGGTGTACTTGTGGATGTATTTCAAGGCCTACAGGAAACTACAGGACATTTATGATCTCTGTAATTGCAAACAAAGGTTTCTGTACCAAATATTAAATTATGCTTTTCTGATGTATCAAATACTTATGTCATGCAAATTACTTACTTAAAAATCATACAATGTGATTTTCTGGATTTTTGTTTGAAGTGTACCTATAATAAAAAAAAATGACAGACCTCTACATGCTTTGTAAGGAGGAAAACATGCAAATTTGGCAGTGTATCAAAGACTTGTTCTCCCCACTGTATATGGGATTTGATACTGTGATTTTATTGCTCACCATATGTCTGCTGCAGAGAGACAAGACAGAGCCATGAGAAAACTAGTTTTCATCAGTCATGGAAATAAAAGTGCTGATAATGTATTCCCAAAATGGAGAACAGTTTGTGCTGAGTTTGCAGTGCGGGAGTGGGGGGGGGGGGGGGGGATTCAGAGTGTCTATGATTAACAGGCAAGGTGAAGCAAATCATAGAGGACCCCACACAACATTTTGCCCAATGTTAAGTTGTTCTGTCAGCCATCGAGCTGCTGGACCAGTGGGACAGTAGGACAGTGGGACAGTAGGACAGTGGGACAGTGGGACAGTGGGACAGTGGGACAGTGGGACAGTGGGACAGTGGGACAGTGGGACAGTGGGACAGTGGGACAGTAGGCTGTAGGCTGTAGGCTTTGAATACAGTACGTGAACATGTAAATCTGTGACTTTCACGTTTTCAGTACTGCATGTAATAGTGTTGTGTATTTGTATGCTGACGCCACACAAAAAAAATGGTTTTATGTAAATGGACAATAAAAGTATTTCTTACAGTAGAGTTCATTACACAGTAGAGAACTCTACAGTTGAGTACACTATAATATATTGTACTTTACTGTGCTGTACAAACTTGTGAAACAGACATCTTTGATTGGTTTAGACTTTATCCAGACCAATCAAATTTGGTCTTTGAGGGCAGAGCTCATTAAAAATAGCAGCATATACTAGTGTGTAAAATAACACTCAAATAAGCAAAAGGAAGATATTTCATACGTATACCTTTTGTGTACCTAATTAGGATACATCACCATGAAGAGAATGACATTCATTTCCATAATTATTCATTTCTTATGCATCGGGATCCCATGATAAAATTCCGTTACAGAAAGGTTAGTTAGTTACCAGGTTAGTTAGTTACCAGGTTAGTTAGTTACCAGGTTAGTTAGTTACCAGGTTAGTTACCAGGTTAGTTAGTTACCAGGTGTAAATCCATTTCACTTACTGTAGTTCAATAACCAAAGTAGATTTGTGTCACGTCATAGCGGACACCCCATTCTTTCTGCATACATCGTTGAATCTTAAGTCGGAGCAGATATTTAAAGAGTTGTTTTTTTGGGGGGAAACGTGGATATAAAACAGAGGGAGGTTTTACTGAAATTCTTGTTACCTAAACTTTGCATATGCACAGTTCTTCCAGTAAATGTTATTGTAAAATGTCCAGCGTACATTGTTAAAAGTAGTCCTTGTGCATAGAGAGTTATGGTTTGCTAAACACAATTCCGGATTTGTGCTGTTGATAAGACAGCCGCTGGTCCACCCAACCTGTCGAATGGCAATTTAAAATATTTTCATGTCCATTCCATTATCTATATTTTAATAGGTTTTATATGGAGGATTGACAGTATGATTTAAAACAGATATGTTTTGGCAGAGAAATGTAATAAAATTTACATTTGAACTTTTCAAAAATGGTACCATAAAGATGGTTGGAGGGCCACACATCAGAGAATAACTTGAATGGGAATATCTATCACCCACCCTGTATTCAAAAGAACGTTATGACTGAACCAACGTTGGGCACAACAAACATCTCAGATGTAAAGTAGGGATTCGCTACAACATAATAAACATTTATTTGGTGAGGAATTTACTCGACTAAAAATCGGTAGCATTTTTCTTGTGAAAAAATTTAAACATTTTGTATTTTAAAACGTAAGAAATTATTTTTTTAAATAGTTTTGACAACCTTGTGTGTAAGCTTTTAAAAATGTTAGCAATCTCACACCGTTGATCTTTTCCAGTGATTGATGTTTAATGTCTCATGGTATGGTGGCAGGGCCTCAACTTTCAGCACCTTTACCTCTTATAGTCACTTCCTACAAATGATACATGCAGCTCAATGCCTTCTTTCCACTAAACTTTTTTCATCGTTGTCACTC